>NW_011339574.1:10251-11885 GCF_000735185.1 Notothenia coriiceps | reverse complement strand
GAAATGGTGGGAATCCAAACACCATGACGACCTCCTAACCTATCAGGCTTTCTCTCCTCTTTCTCTGCTTCCATCTCTCAGGCAAAAAGCACTTTCTTTCAAGATAAGATCCAATCTTCCTATTCCAATCCCCAAAAAATATTTTCCATCTTCTTCACCCTCTTGGACCCCCCCAAAGCGTCTCCCCCCTCCTCCCTTCTGTCAAGCAACTTTGTTAAATACTTTGAAAAAAAGGTTGATGATGTTCGTTCTTCTTTTTCTGACTCACCTTTACTCACCGTTGGGTCACCAGACCCTCCTTTCACCCACACACTGACCTCATTCTCCCCTCTCTCTCCAAGTGAGGTTCTTACCCTCATTACCTCTGCCCGTCCTACCACCTGTCCTCGACCCTATCCCCTCAAACCTCCTTCAGACTATCGCTCCTGATATTCTACCGTTTCTCACCCATTTCATCAACACTTCTCTAACTTCTGGTCACTTTCCAAACAGTCTCAAGGAGGCAAGAGTAAACCCTCTCCTAAAGAAACCCACTCTCAACCCGTCTGATGTTATAAACTACAGGCCTGTCTCTCCTCCCATTCCTGTACTTGAATGCGCTGTCTTCAAACAACTCTCCGGTTATCTCCATCAGAATAACCTTCTTGATCCGCACCAATCTGGTTTCAAGGCAGGTCACTCAACAGAAACTGCTCTCCTTGCTGTCTCTGAGGAACTTCACACTGCTAAAGCAGCCTCCCTCTCCTCTGTCATCATCCTTTTCATTTAATCGTTTATTTGAACCGGGACAGTGCACATTGATGAACACTTTAAAACACAATAATGCTTACAAGTGTAAATGAGCCGGATTTTAGCTTTGAGCTAATTTTCATCTGTAGTCCCGTCACATACAACATATAAGAACATGAAATGTATATACACAGCAAAAATAAATACATTATATGCCAACCCAGTCTCATAAAAAAACGTGTAATAACTACGTTGGTCCACAACTTGGGACGTAGTTTTTCTACAAAACCGCTTCTGAAATTGTAAGATCCCTACGTTCTTTTTTTTTACCATTCATTCCAATGGCTGGTGTCTATGTTACGTGATCTTCAAATTTCTCCCTGCAGAAAAAAAAAACATGGCCGACATTTGTTTTATTCTCNCTGCGTGCTAATAGAACCATCCTTCGGGCAGCTGAGCAGCAATGGTGGGAATCCAAACACCCTGACAACCTCCTACTCTATCAATATATCCTCTCCTCTAAGAGGAGAGGATATATTGATAGAGTAGGAGGTTGTCAGGGTGTTTGGATTCCCACCATTGCTGCTCAGCTGCCCGAAGGATGGTTCTATTAGCACGCAGTGCGTCATTTAGCCAGGGAGCAGGAGGGGACTGACAAGCCTGCCGAGATGTGAGAGGACAAAGATAGTCCAGAGAGGATGAAAGAGTCAAGAGGAGAGTTTCTGCAGCAGAGTTTGGAGGCAGAAGTTGGAACGAGTCAGACGAAGGGAGGACTGAGAGTACCGATGAGGTAAGAGTAGAGGTAATGAAGGTTACGGCGGACAGGTGCAGAATTAGAAGAGATTAGTTTGTTATGTTTGGAAAGGGGTAGAGAGAATGAAATGAAGAAGTGATCCGAGGTGTGG
>NW_011339574.1:0-10211 GCF_000735185.1 Notothenia coriiceps | reverse complement strand
GGGCAAAGGTAGAGGGGGAGAGGGAACGGAGGTTACGGCGGACGGGTGCAGAATTAGAAGAGATTAGTTTGTTATGTTTGGAAAGGGGTAGAGAGAATGAAATGAAGAAGTGATCCGAGGTGTGGAGCGGGTTTACAGAGAGGTTAGAAATAGTGCAGCTGAGACTGCCAAGGCACACANGGTGCAGAATTAGAAGAGATTAGTTTGTTATGTTTGGAAAGGGGTAGAGAGAATGAAATGAAGAAGTGATCCGAGGTGTGGAGCGGGTTTACAAAGAGGTTAGAAGTAGTGCAGTTCCTTGAGAATATGAGATCAAGGACATTGCCAGCTTTATGAGTTGGTGGTGATGGAGACAGTGAGAAAGCAAAGGCAGTTAACAGCGATGTTAGTTCAGATATCTTCCCTGTCTGGAGGTTGAAGTCTCCGAGAAGTACAGCGGGAGGGCCAGTTTCAGGGATGTGTGAGAGGAGATTATCTAATTCCTCCAAGAAGGTAGAGAACAACAATGGTTAATTGTATAGGATGGGTTACTGTGACGGCATGGAATTCAAAGGTGGAAGGAGTGAAGTTAGGTAGCTTGAAGAGGGAAAAGCTCCATTTGGGAGAGAGCAGGAGACCAGTGCCACCTCCTCTGCCAGTGGGTCTGGGTGTGTGGGTGAAGGAATATGCTTTGGAGAGAGCTGCTGGGGTGGATGTGTTGGATGAAGTAATCCAGGTCTCAGTGAGAGCAAGGAAATCCAGAGACTGCAGGGAAGCGTAGCCAGAGATGAAGTCAGCCTTAGGAACAGCTGACTGGCAGTTCCACAGGCCTCCTGAAACTAGATGTTGGATCTCAGTGGAGCATGTGGGCGGTTATAACGATTAGGAGATGCACGGGCCAGTAATAATTGCGAGAGGACACATGAACAGGATTGGAGAATATACACATGATTATAGCATGAGGGGCTACAAAACACCAGCGATACTTAGCTCAATCAAAGTAGGATTTGCCTCCTCTTTGCCTCCCTCGTGACTCCCGCAGGACTCTATTGTCTTTGTCAGTCTTACTCCTGCAGGACTCTATTGTCTTCGTCAGTCTGATGCTCCAGGAAATTGCTGCCTAAAATGGACACTATTCCTGATTGCTGAGTTGTCACAGCTGTGGGCCTACGCCCCTTTAATTAGTTAACTTTCTGCAGCTGATGGGCACCAGCTGAAACTGTCTCACTTCACACAATCAGCATAGCCTAGAGGTCTATTGAAATGCACTTTTTACAGACAAATGTCAGACTAAACTCTTGTTACAAGGGTTTTAAATTAACCCTACTAAAATTATCCCTAGTAAAGCACTTAGTATTTGTACAATTGTTTAATCAAAGTGACAGGCAAATGTTTCAGTTTTTAAGATTTCTGAAAAAACAAGTTTACCGAGATTTCTGCCTGGAAAAACAGGTATTTTAGCTGTTCTGAGATTTCAAAACACAATTTTAGCCAGAATAACTACAGAACAGTTATACAGAGTAGAATGAATGAAACAGAGAGGTCTAGAAACAGAAATAGAACTTACACAGGTTTCTGAATCAGCAGTGAGACCTATCTGGTCGAGATTACACACATTTTATTGTTTCAGCACCCAAAGTGTCACAATTGCACACGTTGGAAATGGAAAATGTTTTTGCATTAACCTGAAGTTTTACAATTCAATCTCATTAAGAAACAGAGACAAGAAGGGGGAAAAAAGAAAACAGAGGGAAAGAACAAAAAAGCTGTTGTTCCTTTAATTTCTTGCATCAGTCAGACACAAACTACACCCTCACAGCTAGCTTTAGCAAATGTTGCTAGCCAACTGTAAATATTTAGTTCATAAGCAATACATGGAAATCAAGGATTAGAATCAAATCCTCTTCTAAGATGCTATGATATTTAGTCTTTACATTCATCTATCCAAGTAGCAAAAGCCGTGGGCGGCCAATATACATACAGCCCCCAGGCAGCAGTGTGGGGGATCAGCTCAAGGGCCCCTCTGCAGTGACCAGGAGGTAAAAGGGCAACTCTAAAGGTATCGTTCCACACTCCGCACTTGATCTGTTGTCTACAGAATGAGCTAAAGCAGCCCAAATCTTAGCTATTATCATTTTAAAAGAGAGTGTTTCTGCTAGCTTGCCTAGCTTGTATGCTATTACCAATAGCCTATGGCAGTGGTTCTCAACCTGTGGTACGCGTACCACTGGTGGTACGCCAGCTCCCGCTAGTGGTACGTGGAGGAATCTGACATATATAAAAAAATAAAAATATATTTATTTATTTTTTATTCAAAGGTGGGGTAGGTAATTTTGGAGAAACCAGCTCGAGTGAGCTAGAATTTGAAAATACACAACCGGAAAAAATATGCCACTTCCTTACAGAGCCTTCCACAGATGACATTTTTTTAAGGATTATTTGTCAAAGCACTTCAGATATTCATTGCTATCGGGATCTTAAGAGCATTCCATGGAATATAACAAAAAGTAGTATCTCGAGCCGGTTTCTCAAACAAGTGACTCAGGAAGAAGGCATTTACTCAAATAATGGAGAGAAGGCTGTGACCGAGGTCAAACGCTGAAAAAGCACACACTTGTCCTTAATTGTTGTCTTTTTTCTTATCTCTTTTCTTTTTTACTTTGCCACCACAGAAATGGCAATAGCAGACTGAAGATGAGCTATTAGCCCTTAGGCTCATCTGCTCCTGGAGGCTTCATTATTATTGTGGAACTGAATTCCCAATAGGACATTTTCTGTTACGATGTAGGTTGTTGCAGGAGGCCTACATTCAAACTTTGGTATAGGTCCAGGAAATGACATGTGTGTACAGTTGACATTTGTTGTGTGAGAATAAGTTATTATTTTGTTCTTTATATTCTCACTTGTGGTGAGTGTGAGAGAGAGTGAGAGAGAGAAAAAAATATATACATTTGCCTCCGAGTCCTGCATGGACTGTATTTTAACATTGGTCATATGGTGGTACTTGGAGAGCCAACTATTTTCTCAGGTGGTACTTGGTGTAAAAAGGTTGAGAACCACTGGCCTATGGTAACTAATGGTTGCAACCTTCAAGTAGATTGTCCTGGTTTGCTAGTGACTCTTTATTTCCTGCTATTTGTCATCACCCTGTAAATGTCACTGATCAACAACAAACTGCTGCTTCAAAAGTGGACAACAGGATGAATAAGCGAACAAGAGATTAGGGTGGGTTGTTGCATTTCACTAAGGTAATGAAAGAAACCACTTTGTAACACTATACGTTTTTGTAACCATGACATAGTGTTATTTATTGAAATGTGTCATGTTTTTTTTCACTAATGTTCGCTTGCACTGTACTAAATGTCAAGGCCAAATGATCAGATAGAAATAAATGACTGCTGGGGAATCGGTCGGCTTTGGAATCACATTATTGGCTTCTGTTCAGAATCTCTGACACGTCTAGAAATAAAGACAAGATCACTACTACACAAAATATAGTCTTATTTTGTATGGAATTTGGCTTTAGTCCAATCATGCATTGTGAGTTCGGCCCCGACAAATTCCAATCAGGATGAACTGACACTACTAATGCGTCTGATCTTTCATCCTCTTTGTTGTCTGACGTGGACATTTACAGAACCAGACATGGGGCAGTACAAACAAGTTTGGAATAATTAATCCGGGTGATGATAAACAAGTTGTTAGGTAACCAGTTGAAAACCAGTAGATCTGGATAGTGGACTTTATCACCACATGCTGTCAAATATATTGCAATGCAAACCTTCTACAGACAAGTCAACATAAAGGAAATGAAAAGAGATGTGCATTACGATAAGCTAATTGTTTCCCTATACTTGTCGATAAATTATCAGCGACGCAATATGCTATATAATGAATCTAAACTTCCAGTAACTGATGTGGGAGCTGTTACAAATCTGCTCAGTTGGTCACTCATTTGAAACTGTAGACTAGAACATCTGGAGAATAGGCAACCAAATGGTAATCAAAATATTTCTCAAGACAGGATACAAGATGGGGCAGGACAGGACGGGACAAGACTCAAATGACTTACTTGTCCATGGTTCCAAACAGCCACTTGGGTTCCTTGTTGAAGGGCATTCTCATTACATGAAACTTGGCCATCTTCTCTGCAACTTCTGCTGATATGCTGGGGTCGCTTAACTCACAGGTGTCCAGTTTACGACTCTGTCAACACGATAATATGAATGTAATCTTATTTAAAAGTGCATGAGGATTGTTGTGGTGCATTATGCAAGATTAAATCATTAAAACATTTTAGAGGCAATATTAGAACTGGTAGCAACTCCCATCGGCCTGGATGATGAATATAATTAGGCAACGTTCAGTTTACGGATGTTCTTGCATGATGTAGCAGAATTAAATTTTAAAGTCTTACAAACCTGTACTGTAAACTGGACAATGTTCTTGACATACATGGACATTGTGCGTTTTTTCACGACATTTCTTTAAGTTAAATGGTATAAACCAAGGTCAAAATGTTATTCTTTCATTAGATGAATTAATTATGTAACATGGTAATGTATAGGAGATGTTATCGGGTTTATTTATTCTCCCTGAACATCGATTACTGTTGCATCATTGAGCAATAAACAACACACATGCAAAACATGTTGTTTCATTCATTCCCATACTTCTTCACATGCCTAACCATATCTAAACTCTCTATCTCAAATCCTAACCCTATACATATTCGCAACCTGTTTTTATACTGAAGATCATTTATAAATGGGCAATATAACTACGGCCAGGTCATCTAAATAAAAAAAAAGATGAACACCAAGGGGTATGGGTAGGGATTTTGTAATGCCTTTCAATACCCATTTTTTTTAAATAAAAAAAATAAGCCATGTCAAGAATATTATGAAAGTGAAACACTAAATACTTTTTAGTTCGGCCCTACACATACAACACCATATAAATAAACAAAATTATGCCTAATTGCCTCAACAAAATGTAATAATTGAATCTATTCCAGAACAAAGGGGTGTTTGTCCACCCCTGTTCAAAAGGTTCCCACAGTATATAGAGATGAAGATATGTGTACATGAACAACAACGTGGCGACTTACAGGGACATACTGCTCCAGCCGGCCCTGAGGGAAAATGCCATATAGTTTAGGTCCAAGCTCCCTCTCTGCCAAGATAGCAAACATCACACTCTCCAACACCATGGCCTCCGCCCCCTGAAAACACACAATAAGACACTTATCAGCAACGTTAAAGTTGTGAGAGACAACATCAGTGTGGTGGAATGGAAATTAGACAAAGAGCTTTGTTCACCATGTCCTTAAACAAAGAGTAAGGGATTACGTCACTAATGAAGTACGTGTCTTGTCAACAACTGACTGTCACAGTGCTTGGTTCGTGAAAAGGTAATGTGTACATTTGGACAATTAAGCTTTGTGCATGACCCTTCACATGGTTAGTCTGCATTCAGAATTGAATGGAAATAAGGTGGTGGGGAGAAAGATGAGTTAGTTGTGTCTGCCAGAATCTTCCTTAAAGCTTCAAGGAGGCCCACTTAGGCATTTAAAAAAAAGCTGAAGTAGAGAGTACAGCCTTGTGATTCTCCCTTTATCTTAGAGACGCACAAAAGTCACACACCAACACACATAGCCTGGAGCCCAACGGGGGCTCAAGGTTAAATGGGAAACCTTCTCTCATACCAACACAAACACATGCCCTGGAGCCTGGAGGACTAAAGCTGTGTGCTGGCTTCTCATCGACCCCATTCTTATCCACTCCATTGTGTAGGGAAGACAGAAAACCAGGCTTCTCACCAACTAGGCAAGAGGCCATTAGCAGAGGACAGATTTAAACTGTGGGAAAACTGAAACTCCCAAAGGTAAAGTTGTATTTCATATGGCTTTTCTGGGGGCAATGAAGAGAGAAATAGGTTCATTGATCAAGTTGAGAGAAGTTAAGAGTACATTGGAGGAGTGTTATACCAAAGTAAATGATCACTTTTTAGTTCTATTCACACGAAGAATACTAGCTAGAAAGCTATCAAGCATTTAGCTAGCAAAACATTCTGTCATTTGAATTTTAATTCATTGACCATATATTTTGACAAAAGGCCTGCTTAAATCCTTCTACAGATAAGTTTCATTTAGGCTAACTGTAAAAACTGCCTCCATATCAGCTCTTCCTCTATAAAAAAAAACATGTAAACAAATTATTGCTGATATAGCTAAGCCTGCTAAAGTATACAGTTAACATTTCTTGGGGGGTCAAACTATGCTAATCAAGTTGCTTTCAGGTTATGCGAAGGGGCTTTAGTATGCATGGCCCCATCATACAGTTTTTCTTCAGGGTTTAGGTTTTCTGGCTGATGCTGCAATCTACTGCATTTAAATGTGAGCATTACTGGCTGCAATAGATGCTAGAATAGCATATTGCTATCTCAACCCTTTTAAGTGAATAACCTTAAGACACATTACTGCAGAGAGAGATTTGGAGCTGATCACTGGGGTCTTTACCAGGGAATTTGCTTCATACTGATTGTCCAGCAGGAAGCCAGTTCAAAGGAAACAATACCGCCTGCCTCCAAGATTACCGTACTTATTATTTCTACAACAAGACTGTACTGCACCCCATACAGAGACGCTAAATACTGACATCTTACTCTGGATCTCTGTTGTGATGAAGTTAGAAATACACCTCTCTCTGAATAAAAGGTCAAAATTAAATGAGGAGTTCTCTTATTTATTTCGTTTTCCAAGTAGCAGCTATCAGTGCTAACAGCAGTAACTGCTGTATGAGCGCACTGCAGAGCAGCGGTTAATAGCATAGATTACATCTTGTAGTTAGCATAATTTGAAACTTTAATCACACCGCATTATGAGAGAATGTGTGTCAACGCAAGGTTCATCATTAGCCTCTGTGCTAACTGAAGCCTAGGGTACGGGGAAAGGATGCTTCTTTCTTCGTTTCTCTTCTTTGTTCATCAAAAAAAGAAGAAGCTCAAATCCCAATACTCAAGAAGTTGCTGGAAGCAGAAGCATATAACAATTACTTGTTCTCTGCAACTGCACGTTCATATTCCATAAATCAATTTGAGGTGATTAAGACGAACAAACTGGAATTCTCTAACATGGTACGTCCAAGGTTATTAATAGCATAAGTTTTATTCAGTATAGATCCCAGCGTGATTGAATATTCATCTTGACAGACAGGCTGCCAGACAACAAGCCATCTGCCAGTCTGTGTAAAATAGAGCGTAGACTTATCAGGTGTATCATTTCTCTGACAATATGAATCAGTGAGGATGTTTTCAGTTAGTGTGGTTGTAGCGACCCAGATCTGCAGCATCTAGCTTATGGACAAAGCTCCCGTATTTACAGAGGTTTAGTTGGCCTTTACAAGTCAGTGTGCGTATTTTAAGTGTGCTCCTGTAAAGTGCAGTTCAAATTTAGCCTCAGGGATTAAGACAAATGGGCCACAACAAAAGCTATAGACGACACAATGCCTGGGAATTTTTAGTGATGATCAAAGCTACTGTGAGACTGCATTGATATTTAACAGGTTTAATATAATTATTTATAATTAATTAATTAAAGATTTAAATGACAACAACCTACCAATGTGATAATTATGCTAAAAAAAAAGATATTTTCCTCATGATCTCAAACAGCACACTTCAAAACAAGGAAAAAAGTACCGGACTCTCATGGGAAATAACTTTTGAAATTAGAGTGTAAAGTAGATATTGCACTTTATCGTCATTTGGAGCCAGAGTCGGCACAGCATTGATCAGGGGGCGGAGCCACTGTATTGACATCCCGCCCACAAGCTCTGAGCGTCAGCAGAGCAAGGCAAAAGCTTGTTAGCATGAGATAACCACATCAGTCAATCATCAGAAATGATACACTAGAAACACTCGAACATTCTTTATCGTGATGAGACAGAAACAATCTATTGGAAAAATGGATTTGACATTGACCTAGTTCTTTTTGTTTTGTCTATGTTCCGTGGACTTGTAATATTAATATTATGTCGTCCATCTTCATTCACAGTCTATCTATGGTATGACCCCATAGTAAGAAGCTGATTGAGAAGTTCTTCATTCAAATGTCTGAATGCACAAGGCCATTCACCCTTGTTGTTTGGAGGCTGTAACACCCATTGACTGGCCTCGAGCAACCTCTGTTTCATTTCCTCTGACCTATTTTAAATGTCACCGTTTGTTTTTGCTGTGTTTGATTTGAATGGACTTTCCCAGACAGGTCTTCCATCGGTTAAAAGTTAATTATCAACATTAGATTTCAAGCCAAGATCCATGTACTGACAAGAATTTCGACATCCCTAAAAAGCACCTCGGTCACACTATTTCCTGTTTTCTGACAGGAAACAGAAACTTCCTCTACTAAAGCTAAATGCACTTTTTGAATGAATACCTGGAGAGGTGCCAGATGGCTCCATGGCACTGCTTACGTAGGTATATTTGATAACTTCATTTTAATAGGAGTTACTGATCTTACTGTGGGTTTTGTATGTCCTCTCTGGAAATGTGATTACATTTGAATCTGAATTGTTAGACTGGTCCCATATCAGTGTCTCTGAGATAGTTAGCATCTGGCCTTGGAGTGATACAGCAGGTGCATTGTGCTGCCCACAGCTGCTGCCTTAACCTCAATACTTATTTGCTCTATGCTTTAAGTCAATAAACATGTGAAGATAGATGACTAAATACAGACTGAACTGAGATGAACCCAGGTGACACTGATATTTAAATGTGTAAAATATCTGTATATCTTTGGGTTGATGAGACGGTTCTGCATTAGCCCTGTGCTAACTGAAGGCTGGATTAGAAGGGAGGCAGGCTTCCGATTCAGCGGTGTTAACAGTATAACAGGCTGATGACCTCATCTCATCACATGACGGGGAGCTTTGATTCAGCCGCAGTCGAAGGGTCAAGGGTCCCCATGAGTGACACAGTGAAGACATTTCTAGGTCACTGGGAATGAGGCTTGTCAGTTCTTCCGGCTGCCAGCAGTGAAACATTTGGGTGTTTATTTATTAGCTTTGTGTATTTGTATGTCCTAAATTGATATCTTAGAAAATTCTAATTTAAACATTTGAGATGAATTGCTTTAAAAAATAGTATTGTCTTTATTTAAGTAAAATACTGGAGGAGTTTTTTTATGGATATCTATTAGTTACCTTTTACCCTTGTCACCTGTTGTGGGTCTTGTAGGGATAATGTGTGGAATTTTTCAAAAAACAGCAATAAAGGCTGTTATCTCAAAACGATCTTTTTACTAATACCTTGAACTGGAATTCTCCTTTAAGTACATCCGAAAAAACGTTCCAGTTTAATTCCTATCTATATTCTGAAGGTTATTACGTAGGCTTTGCTTATTATCCTTTACAGTCTGATTGTGTCTCAGTTTAAAAGTCCCATGTCATGCTTTTCCGGTTCTTACCCGTCCCCTTGTGTGTTATGAAGCTTTTTCTGCATGTAAACGGTCTGCAGAGTCAGAAACCCTCAAAGTACACCCTGTAGCGAGTAAAACTCTAACACAGAAAATACCTGTCTATGCTGCCCCAGAACGCCTCGTTGGAGTTTTCTCATTTTCCATAGTTTTCTTCCTGGGTTCTGTGATGTGTGAATACCCAAATCAACAACAAATGACTGGATTGGCCCAAATGGACCAATCCGTGGAGCACCTCACACACCAGGATCCCTTGGCTAACTAACAGGGAGTCCGCATTGACTTGCATAGAGCTCCCTGAACGCTGGTAATAGACGAGTTGGGATAGCGGAGAAATGCTCTCCGCAGACCCATTCTCACAGCGTTATAAACCTTTTTCTTACTCAATATCAAGCCACACTTATTGTTTTTACTTCGGCTGTGAGTGTGCTCAGGAAGAGTTTCGCTTGTTCTCGCTGTATCGCCGACCCGGAAACCTGTCTGCTCCTCACAGCAGCGGCGAGCAGCAACGAGCCTCACAACGCCCCGACCAATCAGAGCACACTGGGCTCACAGGGGCAGGAGCTCCAACAAGCCGTGTAGGACAGAGAGTGAATACCTGGTGAATACACATACTATACAGAGATGCTGTATGAGAAACCAATGTGATTTTGGAAAATTGCACAATTTAAATCTATTCTAGTAGACCTCAACAATGGAATTATGATCAGTAGAAATGGCCATGACATGGGACCTTTAAGAGACGGATCACGTTTTG
>NW_011339573.1:0-2131 GCF_000735185.1 Notothenia coriiceps | reverse complement strand
AACAAAAGTCAATAAACACAGGACTGAATAACAAAAAGTAATCCAATTCTGAAGCAGACCAGTAGACCCTGCAGAGACTTTAAAGTTGGGGTGATGGTCTTTCAGTCCCTCATTTACACTTGTGCACCTGAGTTTTGTAATATTTGAGGCGGAGCTATATTTTTAGAGAGAATGTGTTCTTTTGCAATGATTTTCAGATGACAAAATGCCAATCTTATTATATTATGAATATGTGTTTTTAACTCTGTCACTCATATCTCCCCCCTCTGTGTCTGTGTTCAGTCAAATGCTCTCCCTAGCCATGTGAAGATCACCGTCTCCAGACAGACGCTGTTTGAAGACTCCTTCCAGCAAGTAAGACGATCCTTCTACCACTGTGCGCTTAAAACTAAAACTAATGCTAAACAGCACACACAGTAATGCAAATCAAGTGCCGTGATGCTTCACAGCCAACATTCAGAGTTTTCCTCTGCTTTATTGGACAAACTGCTGCAAACTGTGCCGAAGACTTTCATTGTCATAACTTCACTGTAGCTATGCACAAATGACAATAGAATCCTTGAATCCTTGAATCCTTGAATCCTATGTCCCTTCCTGATCTTGTGTGTTTTCAGATTATGGCCCTGAAGCCTTACGACTTGAGGAGGAGACTCTACGTTATCTTCAGAGGAGAGGAGGGTCTTGACTATGGAGGCTTAGCCAGGTAATGTACAAAACAAAGTATATTGTGAATTCAAAATGATTTAACTAGAACATTTGTTTTTGATCATGTTCAATTCTTGTCTCCCACTCTTTCTTACCAGAAATACACTTTAATCTCCTTGCCTCTGTCTTTTGTCCCACTTTGCAGAGAGTGGTTCTTCTTGTTGTCCCATGAAGTGCTGAACCCCATGTACTGTCTGTTTGAGTACGCGGGCAAGAGCAACTACTGTCTGCAGATCAACCCGGCCTCAGCCATCAACCCGGACCACCTCTCCTACTTCTGCTTCATCGGCCGCTTCATCGCAATGGTAAGTCCCACATACACATGCCAATAGTGCTGCTAAGCAACACGACAAATTCAGTTTTTACTTTAAATATGATGACTCAAATAAGAAATAAACATGGATCAACAACAATTATTAAATCATGTTTAAACAAAGAAGTTTATTAAGTTCTCTCTTTTAAAACAAACAATTCTTTTCTGCAGGCACTTTTCCACGGCAAGTTCATCGACACAGGCTTCTCTCTGCCTTTCTACAAACGCATGCTGAACAAGAAGCTTATCCTCAAAGACCTGGAGTCCATCGACCCAGAGTTCTACAACTCACTCATATGGATCAGGTAATGTGTCTTTGCTCTGCACAGCCTTCAGTACACGTGTCCGTTTTTCATTTCATTTTGGTAAAGACTTTGATTAAAGAGCCAGTGTGCATTTTCACACTTGTGTCTCACTAGCGCCGATGTCTTTAGACAATACACATTTCTGCTAACATCCATAAAGTTACATATTAGCATTATTTCCCACTTTCATAGAGTTACTTATAATTATCACCAAATACATTTCAGACTTTTTAAATAACCTTTTAATGTCACTTTGTTAATATTAAGACACCACTGTTAAACAACAACATTGAGCTATTTTGAGAACAAAAGTCACTTTTCTAAAACTGCAAAAATAAGATTTATTATTTCAGCTTTCTCTGAGTTTGGTACGTATTTTAATTTTAGACGGATGCACTTTAAATACTTTGATTGACCTCTAGAGGAGGCCAAACGAGCCTTCAAAGATCAAGGTTGTATATAAACGTGTAACGAATGAGACACTGTTATTCCATATAAATGTTTTCAACCCTTTCTTACTTCACTCTTCTCAGGGACAACAACATTGAAGAGTGTGGTCTGGAGATGTACTTCTCAGTGGACATGGAGATCCTGGGGAAGATCACTTCTCATGACCTCAAACCCGACGGCACCAATGTTCTAGTCACCGAGGAGAACAAGGAGGAGTACATCGGGTCAGTTTAACAGCTGTTTTATCAAAGTGCCAACTATATATATATATATATATATATATATATATATATATATATATATATATATATATATATATATATATATATATATATATATATATATATATATATATAAT
>NW_011339572.1:0-3236 GCF_000735185.1 Notothenia coriiceps | reverse complement strand
CGACAAATTGCTCGTGTTACCGCCCTTACAGTACATGCTAAACTAAACTCTTATTGCACTATTGGCAACGAGCATTGTCCACATCGAGACGGGTAAAGTTTAACCACACCTTGGAGCGCTTTCTCCGCCGTGTGTGTATTGCTGCATGTAACAGCCACGTGTGTAAACTGCCCCGCCCCCCCGCACACAGACAGGAGAGAGAGATCTCTCGTCTGGATTGGAAAGATCGAAAATACAAAAAATAATCATAGAATCATTTTGCAGTCTTTTTGCTATTAGAAACGGAGTTGGCGACACTAACACTGCAATACAATGTTTGTGTAGCATAATACATATGACATATATGTTTTACATGTCTCCAGTACCGATAAAAAGACCGATAACGTTGGAGCTTAACGTTACCACGGTCTTTAATAATTCAGCCCCGGGGCCCCTTTAATACCGGGGCTCGGTACCCATACCCACACTGACCTGACGTTGTTGAATTGTGCAGTAATGATTTCACTTGTGATAATCCAACGCTTTTTAAAGTGTACTCAGTTCTCCCTTACTGCTGCGTTCAGTATCCCTTCATAAGTGCCTGGGGTAAAAGGAAATATCTTCTCTTTGCAAAGTTAACAGAGCTTGAACACTTGAGCCTAACTTCACAAGGAAGATCCAATAAATCAGCTTCACTGGATCATCAAAGCTCTTTCAGAACAGCTCAGTTTCACCAGGAGAGCTGTCTCATTGTAACGTCTGTGCTTCAGGTATTGGAAGTGCTCTTCATAGGAGCGTACCTACAGAGGCCATTGTGTACATCTTCAGTGTAGAACTCCCATAAACGAATAGTTTGTGAAAGACAAAAAGAGTTGAGTTTTGAAAGGATATGAGAGGTTGTGCAGCTGATGTTGCTCAGAGGAGGAATGACATTGGTTTCTTTCTGCCTGGGCTGCTGTTGATTCTGTTTAAACATTCTCTTCATGGTAAATGTACACAATCCCTAACACTTGTCCCCACGGAGTAAGGACGCTCACGCAGAGAGGCCAAGGGAAGCAGAGGTCGGCATGCCTTTATTTTGCTGTTCCATCAGAGCAAGCAGTTAATCTTTGCTCGGCCCCGGCTTATCTGGGCGCCTGCCACCTTGCCCCCTGCCCAGGGAGAAAGGCATCCCACGCCTCAGCCCTCTCTCCTCCCCCGTCCCCTCCTCCCTCACTTCCTCTTTTTTCTCAGCTCAGTTCTCCTTGGTTGACTGGAGGACTTGGCTGCAGATTGAATTATTCTTCTTGTTCCATTTCTCCCAAGTTTGCATTAATTTGCAGAGTGTTGTCACTTCTCTTCTGTTGTGTTTGCGTCTTAAGTGGACGACGTTCAGAGTCTGTCTCAACTTGTTGCATCAATTCATATCAGTTGTGGCTTTGGCCCTGCAGTAATGGTTATGCAAACAAAAAAGAGAGTTTTTATTCGTGTTAATGCCCAGATCCCCCTGGTGGCTCTGTTTCACACTTCAGGGTTCAGGGTTCCCTCACGACTTCAACACACGGTTCATGTCTTTTTAGTAACTTTTAGAAGTCACCAAAAGTCTTCCTTGACTCTTTATCGGCCGCAATTCACAATTGTTTTACCATTAATGAATCTGTTGGTTGCTGTAATGATTATTCAATGAATCATTCCGTTTATAAATGTCTCAGAGGATGTGACACATTCAGAGGTCTTGTTTTTCCTTAAAGGTCCCCTCTTGTACTGTTTTTCCTCAATATATTATAGGTCTCAGATATATACTAAACATGTCTCTGAAGTGTTTGGCTGAAATACCAAACAGATCATCGCAGCATCCCATAATCCCCTCTGTTTCAGCCCTGTTTCCAAAGTGCTGATTCTCTGTCTGTTACTTTAGATGAAAATAAGGAGCCCCTCCCCACGCCCCTCTGAGAGATATTTGGTTAAAAAGAACACAATGGTGCTCTAGGAGGAGATTCAGGTGATAAAGTGGTGGGGGGTACCTTGGTTGGTTATTGGCTAATGGTTACACAAGCCAAAAATCGTTATGACATCATAAAGTGGCCAAAATCTGATCAGCTCGTTTTCAGACAGGTTTTTATATAAATGGATCAAGAAAAAAAGAGAGAATATTTTTTCCTGAAACTTTCAGAATCTCTTAACACAGAAAGACATGACAAAGTTGATTTTGCATAATAGGTGACCTTTAACAAAGGACTGAGGCTATTTTTAATTGTTTTCCTCGGAAATATAAAACAATTATTCAAATATCAAATTATTAGATTAAGACTAACCGTAGTTATACTGTACCACGCCTACCTGGAAATACTTTGCATTAAGAAAGATAAAGACACTAACTGCTCTTTCACTCTGACTTCAAAAATACAATACCTGCTGAACCTCACATAATTATGTTCATCATTTGTTTTTTATGAACAAATAGACTAAAATTATCATAGTTTCTCGAGCATTCTTAAGGAGTTCACACAGTCAAACTCTGGTACAGCTGCCCCTCCTTTGCAGCATATCTCCTTCTTCATCCTCTGCCTCTCCCTCCTCCTCATCCTCCATGATTTCTGCCCAACTGTCTTGAGCATTGACAGCTAGTCTTAACATAATGACCTAACACTTCTCATGATTGGCAGGTGTTTTTCCTCACGGACCAATTAAGTAAATGCTAAGAGATGCGGATGTTTTTGTAAAGATTTTTTTCTTCTGACGGTTGGCAAACTAAACTACACAAACAAGAGGGTTGTTTGTTTGTTTATTGCCCATTTAATTCATCCTATGTTTGAAAAGCAGCAGTTGGCTCATTTGAGGCTGTGACCACGGCGACGGGACACTGCCTTCCTCTGCCAAATGAGTGACAGGGGAAAAGCGATGCAATGGGAGAAGAAGGGGAGGTAAAGATAGGAGTTTGCCTGGAGGTGGAGAGGAATACTGACAGGAGGGTTGGGCGGGCGTCATGCTTCAGAGAGACAGACGAGGAGAATCTCAAATATTGACCTTGGAAAACCACATCTAAGATAATAATTATCTCACCCTTTCTCTCCCCCTGCCTCTTTTACCGTCTCACTCCCTCCCCTCATGTCTCTCTCCCTTTTTCATTTGTGTCCTTTGCTCCTGTAATCTTTGCAACCTCAGATAAAAGCAACCGGGTTCTTTTTCTTCTCTTTGATGCTCATTAATCCCTATCATTGATTACAGGACAACTTACAAGCTCAGGTTCAGCTTATCACAATAAGCCTCTACCATTT
>NW_011339571.1:0-2295 GCF_000735185.1 Notothenia coriiceps | reverse complement strand
ATAATCTGGCTCCGGTTAATGAAGCTCAAAGAACAAACCGACAGAAATGAACTCCCATCACAGGAGGAGGACGAGGTTTAATCTCAATACACACTACTGTTAAAGTTAATCACAACTAAGTCAACATGTAAAAAAGAATTGTTAAGTGTCTTTGAGTACTTAGAAAAGCTCAATATACAGTATATTTAATTATATTATTATTATTTCTTATTCATTGTTGAATGTTTTGCCCAAGTAAGACCGTTGAATTTTAACGTTGATGTTATTTATTTCATAGAATAATAAAATAAATACCATTATTTAGAAAAATAGAAGTGAAATACAGTTTTTTTTTTTTTACAATTAAAGTAAAAAGTGCAATAAAAAAAGATGGTATTGAAAAAGTTAAGAAAAGTCAAATATTTATAACAACAAAATAAGTTTAGAGAAAGTGTGGAAAAAGATAAACCAGGAATACATAATAAAAAACTTGTATATACACAGGTGTTAGGATAAACAACTTAACTCCCAAATGTTATTTGAACTGATTGTATTTCTGGTATCTGACGTCTAGCACTCCGTCTTTTTACCTCTCTCTCTTGATCCTCCTTAGCAACGGTCATTAGCGCTTAACAGCGGTCTGCACTACTGTCATATTGACCCCTGAAAATGTCCAAAATGACCAATTAGAATATAAGATAAGATACAAGCAACTTCAGGTAGAACATTTTATTTTAAAAGTGCATTATTTGTGTTATTTCCAGAACAAATCCTCTGCATTACACATTTCTTTATTGTATCTTTGTTGATGTGTGTCAGTGACTAACCTTTTCCTTTTGATTGACGCCTGGAGGAAAAGTGTCCCGCCCTCTGCTGCAGGTATTTATGTGCGTTTTGTGTGCTCTTGCACGCCCTCAGGGTCAGCGGCGGTTTATGGAATAATCTGAACGACATAAATTAATTGTCAGAGCTGTCATCTCTCAGAGGCGGCGCTGGAAAAAAAGATTTGAGAGATGATTTGAATAATTCTCTCTCTTTCCCCCCCGCTGTCACACTGGATTTGACAGCTCTTAATGGCTGCCGACATTGGAAATTCACCAGCGCCGGAATTAATGTCGGAATGGAAATCTGCTCTGCTGCTTTGCTTTCCCATTTTTTCTCATCTTATAAAAGGGATCAAGAACTTTTGCCTTGTTAATACTTTCTTTGTGCCTTTGATATTTTGTTAAGCCTCAGCTACGACTAAGAGAAGACGAAGAGGGAGGGTGAGGGAGGATGCAGAGTGTGTGTGTGTGTGTGTGTGTGTGTGTGTGTGTGTGTGTGTGTGTGTGTGTGTGTGTGTGTGTGTGTGTGTGTGTGTGTGTGTGTGTGTGTGTGTGTGTAGATTACAAATACCCCTGTTTCATATTCATCCTCTCACCTGTGGAGAAGCAGCCTCTTCCTCCCCTCCATTTTTGATAACGTACCCTTCCTCATAATTAATGCAGCATCTCTGCAGAGCCACAGGTAACACACACACACACACACACACACACACACACACACACACACACACACACACACACACACACACACACACACACACACTAACGTTCTGCTACTTCAATTATTCTAGTTTCAGTTAATAATATGTAACCTTTTACACAACCACATTTTGACAGCTAACGTTTCCAGTTCATTAGGTTCTTAAAAACATTAGCTGAGCTTATTATTATGTACAATTATATATGTGTGTACTTTTGGTCTCCATGCTTTAATGTTCAAAAAGCTCTTTATTTTTCTCATACTGCCTGAGCTGCAGCACCTCTTTTCACCCTCTGTCTGAAACCAGACCTGCTCTGATTGGTTAGCTGGCCGGCTCTGTTGTGATTGGTCAACTGCTTATAGATGTCCCACCCCTTTGCCTAACCTGCAGCTAAAATAAGTGAATGTTACAGAGTGTTGTCAAAAATAAAACGTATTGAATATTGATCGTGATGATGATGTTCAGAAGCTTGGGAAGATTGTTAAAATATATTTGTGTCTAGTCACTTTAGTACTTCATACAAATAACTCAACAATGAATGAATGAAAATTAATCCAGGTTGTTTTCCTTTTGTTATGTTGGTTATTTATTGGACTATATTTTCTCGAATTGCAAAAGAACAGATGCAGATGGACTTTTTCTCTTGGCTTGGTTCAGATATACGTTCACCTGCTGAATTAAAAACAGAGCAAATGAACCAAAGCACCATAAAACAGATTCAGGCAGTAGGCGTAACGATTCACCTTTAAAGTATTAGCCTACAGAACAGTACAGCTTACAGAGAAGAGAGA
>NW_011339570.1:3778-6384 GCF_000735185.1 Notothenia coriiceps | reverse complement strand
CCAACATGGATATAGCTTCTTTCTTTCACAGCAGCATTGGATCAGTTCAGTTGTGCAGCATTGGATCAAAACAAAATAAAGCTTTCAGTACTCGTTAGCTTACTGCTACAATTAGACCCTGCGCCCACTCTGTTGCCAGATGTGAGAGAAATAAGTAGGTCTATGAAAACAAGCCCCAAAGAAGCAACACATACATGATGTTCTGTAATTTGAAACCAAAACTAAGGCCTCAGGATGACTTTAAGACTTGAACATGGTCATTTTTGTTTTGTAACATTGAATAAAAAAAAAAAAAAAAGTATTTATTAAAAAAAAAAAAAATCCCGATCCCCGATTTTTTTCTCCCGATTCCGATCTTTTGAAAATCACTTGATCGGCTCCGATCCCCGATCACGTGATCGGATCGGGACATCTCTATATCAGTCATAATAATGAAACTGTCACGATTTAGTTTTGTCTGTCTTGTCATGGGTTTTATTTTGCAATTCTGTCCTCCCTGTGTCTGCTCTTCCTTCCTGTGTTTTCCCTCCTGTGTCTGATTGTGTTCACCTGTTGCCCCTGTGTTTCCGCCTCCCCTGCCCAGCTGTGTCTTGTCCTGTGATTACCCTGCTTTGTATTTAGTCTTGTCTTCCCGTGTCGGTTCATTGTCTCTCCTGTCTCCCTCCATGTTGGTCACGGTCAGTTTTTGTCCAGATGCTACTTCCTGCTACCTGTTACTAACTTTTTAAATAAAGCTCGCCTTTTGTTCCTTGACCTTTTTGTGTTTTTATGCTGCATTTGGGTCCTACCTTTTCCCGAATCCTGACAGAAAAAATACAAAGACAAACGAATAACTAAAAGAAGAAAGGGGGTGTCTTCTCCGATCCTTTTGTACCAACGAAGGGAACAGAAAAATCGTGCCCAAAAATATAATTTTCTGACTTTCTGCACCTTCCTAGGAATCTTTGACTTCACCAGAAAGTTGTGAAACACCACTTACTGCTGGACTGAACCATTGCATTTAAACAGTATTTATTTCGTTAACCTGTATACTGTTTAATCGGAAAATAAAAAAATGGTTGCTCCTATATAAACTGTGCGGTGGAAATGTACGCAACTCACCATGTGACCCCACCTTTATAGTAATATTGATAAATGGCGACCCCCTGCAGTCAATTGCAATCTTTCAGAAGGATCTAATATGGGCAATTTGTGGTGAAGACGCCAAAGAGAAAATATTCCTGATTCTTAAACCGTCGTCATCTGAGAAACATAACGACAGTCTGAGTTGTCTCATCATGTTATTGGGGTTTTGTTTTGATTGTTGTTACTGTTGCAAAGGCCTGTTGTCTTTGTTGAAAGTGCGCGGAAACACTTTTCATTTGATTCTGATTTGCCACTCGAGACACAAACCATCATCTTGTGGAAGTGTCCGTGTCGAAAGGCGTCTAGAAAACAGCAAACTGTCTGAGATTGAATTTGTTTAATTTCCTGTCGCTGCTGACATTTCCCTTTCCTCTCATTTCCCTTTCAGGCGGATTACAAGCTGTTTGACGGAACAACATGAATTAAAAAGACGTCATCACACAGAGGTGAGAGAATCACGATGAAGTCGATAAAACATTTCCTCTTTCTCATTTTACTTTCCTGAAGCACTCTCACATAATGTGTTCTTTTATGATTATGTGTTTCTTGTGTTATCAAAGGAAAGAACATTGGAGATAATAACAAACACATTGAGAAATATGATCCCAGTTTCTTTCACATTCTGAACCAACACTGTTCATGTTTCACTTCATCCCTTCACTCATCCCTTCTTCCCTTCATCCCTTCACTCATCCCTTCTTCCCTTCATCCCTTTATCCCTTCACTCATCCCTTCTTCACTTCATCCCTTCACTCATCCCTTCTTCCCTTCATCCCTTCACTCATCCCTTCTTCCCTTCATCCCTTCACTCATCCCTTCTTCCCTTCATCCCTTTATCCCACTCTCACTTCATCCCTTCACTCATCCCTTCTTCCCTTCATCCCTTTATCCCACTCTCCCTTCATCCCTTCATCCCTTCATCCCTTCCTTCCTACGCCGTTTCAACCCTTTCAACTTCTTTCCTTAATCCCTCTACCCTTCACACCCTTCCTCATCCCTTCCCTTGACTCCTCATCCCTTCCCTTTGACTCCTCATCCCTCCCTTGACTCCTCATCCCCTCCCTTTGACTCCTCATCCCTTCCCTTGACTCCTCATCCCTTCCCTTGACTCCTCATCCCTTCCTTTGACTCCTCATCCCTCCCTTGACTCCTCATCCCTCCCTTGACTCCTCATCCCTTCCCTTGACTCCTCATCCCTTCCTTTGACTCCTCATCCCTCCCTTTGACTCCTCATCCCTTCCCTTGACTCCTCATCCCTTCCCTTGACTCCTCATCCCTTCCCTTGACTCCTCATCCCTTCCCTTGACTCCTCATCCCTTCCCTTGACTCCTCATCCCTTCCCTTGACTCCTCATCCCTTTCCTTGACCCCTCATCCCTCCCCACAGGGCTCCTGGTCCAGCTGATTCTACAGAGGGAGTTCACTCAGTCACAGAGTTCATGTTTTTGTCCTGAGTCTCTCTCCTCAGTCAGGAGGGTAATC
>NW_011339570.1:2218-3741 GCF_000735185.1 Notothenia coriiceps | reverse complement strand
CTCTCTCTCTCTCTCTCTCTCTCTCTCTCTCTCTCTCTCTCTACGGTTCATTCCTCACAACAGCAGAGGGCGCCATAATACTAGTCAAGAACACAGACTCCCATCATCCTTTGCGTGCAAGCAAGCGTGCTCTCAGACCCAACGTCGAGCTGCATCGAAACCTGACCCAAAAGTGTACGAAATATTCCTTGCGGCTTTGGTAAGCCTTTTGCTGCCCCTTACAGCTAGGCACGAGATGAATATAATATGTGCTGACTTTTCTTGTAGGTTTTACAGTACACCAAACGTCATGCTATTACCAAATTGAGAATGCAAACTTCAGCACTTCAATCAGCCACCCCCTCTCTTAGGGAACGAATGGTTTAGCCCATGGACTCGCTCCAGCACACAAGAGGACTACAAGATACTGATTTTTTTGTCTGTCACCCAGCGTCAGTTTTCACAACATAAACACTGCCATATTGTTTATTATACACTCAGGACAGGGCTGTTTCTTTAAAAGAGGCCCCCGCCACATCAGGACCAAGTGAGAGTTTTTTCCACAGCAGGGGATATTGTAAACGCCCAAAGATCCCAGCTTCTGCCTAGAAATGTGGACATGCTCATCTTCCTGGAAAAAACCTGTCTGATGAGTGAGAGGGAGTTAGTGAGTTTGAGTTGAGCTACTTGAAATGTATTTTTATTTTATTGCAGGGTCTGATGATTGAATTTCCTTGTTTATTTGCACAAAGAAAATGCCTACTTTGTTAGTATGTAAAAAAACACTGGTCAGTCTGTTACTGTCACTTTGTTTTTGACACGTTAAATGTACCTCTATACTGAAATGCTGTACAAATCAGATTTATTATTTAATAAAGAAAAACAATTCAAGTAAAAAAATATATATTTTACATTTTTTTCCCTTTATTTTTCAATATCGCGATATTATCGTACCGTGAGTATTTGATACCGTTACACCCAAAGTAATTACTGTCTCCCTTTCTCCCCCGCTGAGTCTCAGAGTGTCTCTCAGACTTTTCATCATTTACTGCCTCTCTCTCTCTCTCTCTCTCTCTCTCTCTCTCTCTCTCTCTCTCTATCTCTCTGCCTCTCTCTCTCTCTCTCTCTCTCTCTCTCTCTCTCTCTCTCTCTCTCTCTCTCTCTCTCTCTCTCTCTCTCTCTCTCTCTCTCTCTCTCTCTCTCTCTCTCTCTCTCTATCTCTGCCTCTCTCTCTCTCTCTCTCTCTCTGCCTCTCTCTCTCTCTCTCTCTCTCTATCTCTCTATCTCTGCCTCTCTCTCCCTCTCTCTCTCTCTCTCTCTCTCTCTCTGCCTCTGCCTCTCTCTCTCTCTCTCTCTCTCTCCATTTACGATCTCTGATTTGTTTCCTGGCCGTTGTGTTTTGCAGGGACAGCAGGAATCACACCATTAAAGAGCCTCAGAGGAAAAAAAAGATACAGATGGAATCGAACAGCCGAGGTCTGGGCCAAGTGTGTGTGTGTGTGTGTGTGTGTGTGTGTGTGTGTGTGTGTGTGTGTGTGTGTGTG
>NW_011339570.1:0-2022 GCF_000735185.1 Notothenia coriiceps | reverse complement strand
GCTGTCTGCACTGTTGATCGCTCTCTTCAAACAAACACATGAAAGGTATTCAAACACTGCGTACATCACAAGCTGCTGAGGTGAACGACACAATCTGAATGTGAGTGATGAGTGCAGCGTTAAATACATCCTCAACCAATACAGAGGACTCTGGGGCATTTATATTGTTCTGTACGTTCATTATTAGTATTTGTTATGTTCTATCATTTTTAAATATTTCTGTTATTTAATGTTTTTTTTATATATTTTATATTTTGTCTTTACTTCTAATTTTTTTTTCATTCCTCTGTTTGATAAATGTTATTTTATTTTTGGTTTTGTGTCATTTAATTTAAATGTTTTTATTTATTTTCTATTCTTTCTTTCCATTGTTGATATCATTTATTTATTTTGTAATTTTATCTGGTTCGTTTTTAAACATTTTATTTAACATTAATTTAGTTTTATAGTTTATTTCATAGCATCTTGTGTTTTTATATTTTAATCAAATGTTTTATCAGGTAGTGTCTTAGACGAGGCATACTTAATTCAACATTTAAAAAAGTATCCCTTCAACCTAAATTATACATATTTATTGTTTACTTATATAATTGACCTTCTCCAGAATAATTATCTTTATTTCTCATCTTCTTCACCTTTATGAACATATTCATCTTTTTGTTCAGATGCATATTTGTGCTAATTATGTTTACTTACATTTCCTGCAGCCCGAAGTCTCAGCCAATTAAAGCTGTCAATCAAACGATGACAGCACATTTGCATCAGTAACGGGGAAACACACACACACACTCACACAGTCTCACAGTGTGTACACAAAGTATGTGTTCTCAAACGTTTACTCAAATCTGGTTGAGGTTTGAACGGTTTCAGAAAAACATTTTTATTTTATTTGCACTGTTTTTATTAGTTATGCATATATATATTTATATATTTGTTATGTGAGTGCATTGAGTTTCCTTCTCTGCTGAATGGTTGCAGTGTTTCTGTTTCAACACTTTCTAAAGTTGATTTAATGAGTTCTCGTAAACGCTGCAGAGAGAAAAGTGTTCAAGCTCAACGCCGACTCAACCAACAACTTATTAATGAACTGCATGTGTGTGTGTGTGTGTGTGTGTGTGTGTGTGTGTGTGTGTGTGTGTGTGTGTGTGTGTGTGTGTGTGTGTGTGTGTGTGTGTGTGTGTGTGTGTGTGTGTGTGTGTGTGTGTGTGTGTGTGTGTGTGTGTGTGTGTGTGTGTGTGTGTGTGTGTGTGTGTGTGTGTGTGTGTGTGTGTGTGTGTGTGTGTGTGTGTGTGTGTGTGTGTGTGTGTGTTGTGTGTTGGGTGTGTGTGTGTGTGTGTGTGTGTGTGTGTGTGTGTGTGTGTGTGTGTGTGTGTGTGTGTGTGTGTGTGTGTGTGTGTGTGTGTGTGTGTGTGTGTGTGTGTGGTATTCATAAGCTGCCTCAAACACACCCTAGTTTCCTGCCAAGTCATAAAGTATAGAAAGTGGTACAAACAATGTATAAATAACTTTTATATTTAACGGTTTCTAAATGAAGCCACTGGCAGCAGTGTGGCTCCTGCAGAGGAACACTTACACCACTTTCAGTCCAATGTGAGAATATGAATAATAACCCAGAGATGCTCCTGTGAGTTTACACGGGTTCCTTCAACATACGAATCATCAGGACAGCTCTGTGTTAAACTAAGTTAGAGGCTCGGGTCCGCCTCCTCTACTGTAGGGTTTTGTGTGAACGCTGCTTTTATTCTAAACCTTACTAATGTGTTTCACAAAATTAAGTATACAAGGCTGGTATCAAATGTATTTTTTTGGGCCAATTAAACTTATTTTTAAGGTAAAATAAATCTCAGAGCTTTAATCAAAGACGCAATAAGTCAGATATTTGTAAATGTAATAATAACAGATTTAGTTCATTAGCTTGTATGCTTTATTGTTACCCACACTATGTACACACACACACACACACACACACACACACACACACACACACACGCACGCGCACACACACACACACACACACACACA
>NW_011339569.1:2138-6166 GCF_000735185.1 Notothenia coriiceps | reverse complement strand
TTATTTTGTTGAAGTTTTCAGCTATTCTGTTTACAGTTCTGTCACCAGATTATTTAATACGATTTGTTAAACACTCTGTTTCTTTTGATGTGAAATATTATTTATTTAATTTAATAAAAAGCAATGTTAATTTTGTTCAAAATTTGTTTAGTTAATTTAATAATATATGTATTTTTGAATCAAATATTCATCTTTATTGTCTTCATTGTTAGTTTCCACATGCCTAAAACAACCTGAAGCTAAATCTAAAAGTTGATGGCTAAATAAGAGCGCTTGAGAAATTGTGCAAGGCATAATAGTCCGAATAGTCGATTATCAAATTAGTCGTTTGTTGCAGCCCTATAAACAACACAAAAAGATTAGCTCAGTTTAACAAGTGTGTTTACTATTTTTTAGTTTATTAAATGTCTTTTTTTTATAACATCATTAGTTGGATAACAGTGAAATTGATGTGAGTTGTCATTGTGATAGGCCTAACATAACCTGTCCAAAACCCTGTGATATAATAATCATTAAAATACCACTAATGTTCTTGACACTTTGACAACTTTTCACTTCAGTCTTTATAAACCACCCACTCTTTGTACCTGATAAATGAGTAGGTTCAGGAGTAAATCCAGAGGGACTGGACTTGAATGAGAAGCTGAACATCTATGAGATACAGTTACTTTTGACTTGTGCCACTGATACAGAGAAGATCTTGCTTTGCTGTTGTCTTGCTTTGATTTCAATCTGGCAGGAAATTGACTTAAGCCATTAAAAAGACTTGATGCTGTTTACAGGAGTTTGACCCGGAAGAGTTTTATCACCTACTTGAGGCCGCCGAGGGTCATGCCAAAGTCGACCAGGTTATCAAGACGGACATCCCACGCTACATCATCAGCCAGCTGGGTCTGACCCGCGACCCTTTAGAAGGTAAAGGACTTTTCTGTCGTGAAGTCAAGCTACACACTTCATTAGCCTCAAAATCAGGTTTAGCCTGTTTAAAAACCAGTAAGATTCAAAGTTTGGTTTTCAGAGTGTTATTTGCAGTAATATTAAACACTGTCTTTCTTTCTGTTCTTTCTAGAGCTTGAACAGTATGATGCGAGTCCTTCAGTGACAGTGGACACAGACTCCAGTGTGGAGGTACATTTCCCTTTTTGTTATCAGACTAGCTGTCAGTGTGAACACTATTTGATTTTTGTAAAGGATATTCCATGATTTAAAAATAAGATAATAAATGAATTCTTACAAACATATTTTCTGCAATTTTATCTGAGATAAAAAATGCTTTATGTATATTGTTCCTGATTCCTCATGGACAAAATGTGATAATTATGTATTTAGTAGTTAGACCGCAGTATAGTTTATGTTTCAGACAGCAGAACAAGCCCTTGGACATGGTTGCTCTGTAATTATCCTGTAATTAACAGTATTGCTTTTACTGTGTTGCATTTTTAACTTGCCCGCTACTGGCCTTAAACATGTTTCTGCCTCCTTTTTTTAGAAGGTCCCACAGACACTGACACCGACTCGAAGGAAACCTTTTGAGAGTGACTTTGACACAATCAAACTCATCAGTAATGGAGCTTACGGGTATGACTTTTTTTTTAAACGTTGTCTACCTTTACTTGCTTTTTCAGGGTGTTGTTTATTCATTTCCAAACATTTTTTAAGCCTAAGAGCTACAAAACACTGCATAAAAGGGATCCTTGAAAATCCTCTGCATGCTAGAATATCCATATAACCTTTACAGGAAACCGTAGCAGTTTCATTTTATTTTTTGATTATACATAATCATCTTGTCAGAAACTAAGTTCCTCCTTTGATCGAACATCCAAAACAATTAAAAGGTGGTTTTTAATGAATTAAATAGATGATAGTCTAATGACGAGTTTGATGACTCCTTTAGATTCTCAGAACAGAAAACATTTTGGGACCTGCAATTACCACGATTACCCCAAAACATTTAAAATATCATCCACTACTACAATGGTGTCTGGGGAGTTAAATATGACACGGCAAAGCCAATCTTATGCAGAGATTTCCTATCTTTGCTGTTAGGTGTTAAATAAAGCTAAAGCGAATCCTTAATCCTAAAAAAACAAAGTGGTTATTTCTAATAGATGCAAAAAAGTCCAGTTAAAAATTTAATAAAAAAGTATTTTTATCCCTTTTAACCCCAGGTAATATTGTGCACTTCTTTTAAAAAATATATGCCAAAAATTAATTGATCTTTTCTTCCTTTTTTATTTTTTTAAAGCAATTTAAGTTGGTACCAACCACATGTAATAAATAATATCACTACATCTGATCATTCATCAATCAATATGCAACTTTTAGTGAGAAGGGAAATGTGTGGGTTTCAAAGGGAAAGATGCCACAGTACAGAGAATAAAGACTATCTTACTTCCATTTCACTCTGACTTTAAGTGTGAAAATAATTGGTTTAATGTGGCTCATATGTTTTTCTACAGGGCCGTGTATCTGGTCCGTCACAAGGAGACCCGACAACGGTTTGCCATGAAGAAGATAAATCGTCAGAACCTCGTCCTGAGGAACCAGATCCAGCAGGCTTTTGTTGAGCGAGACATCCTGACGTTTGCCGAGAACCCCTTCGTTGTCTCCATGTTCTGCTCTTTTGAGACACGACGTCACCTATGCATGGTCATGGAGTATGTGGAAGGTAATGATGAGAAAGGGTGATTTTTGTTGTTGTTGTGATTTAGACATTTTAATTATGCTCCTTACACACTAGTGGTAATTTAGTACTAGAAATAGGGATTCATTAGCCATTAACACATTTCCTATGGTTTTCCTATGGTTTCATAAAGGTGGGGATTGTGCCAACCTGCTCAAGAACATGGGCCCACTGCCTGTAGAAATGACACGGTTGTACTTTGCTGAAACAGTCCTGGCACTGGAGTATCTTCACAACTATGGCATTGTGCATCGGGATCTCAAACCTGACAAGTGAGAACACAAACTTCATTCCTGTTTTAAGCTTTTGCATGTACAACCACTTTCTGTACAGTATGACAAAGCACTCTTACCTTTCATTAGTAGGGATGTAACGATACCAACAACTCACGGTACGATAATATCGCGAGAAAAAGTCCACGGTACGATATTTATCGCGATATTGAAAAATAAAGGGAAAAAAATGTGATTTTTTTAATTAATTTTTTTTACATTTTTTTTAATTTATTAAATAATACTTCTCATTTGTACAGCATTTTAGTAGGATAGTAGTATTTTAAAGTGTCAACAATATAATAATCAGACCCTGCAATTAGTGCTGCGTACCGGTACGCCGAACCGGTACTGGACTTGTAAAAAGTTTCGGTTCAAGTCCGGTTAAAACCGGAACGTCGGGAACCGGTACTTACGTATATTCTCCTTTTTGTTCTAAACCATCTAAAACCTTCCATAGATCGAGAAATTTGCGCTGAGAAAAGACGAAAAACATTGTTTTGGCTTCTGATATGGCGGCCATTACTGAACTCACGAAGTCTCGCAAAATATCGCAACTGCTCGCGAGATCTGTGTGACGTCAAGGGAAGCTGGCTTAGACATAGTGGACACTGACAGCGTGGGATGCTGGTTGCCATATTTGGTAGTGTAGCTAAGCTAACTCCTTTGTATGTATGGTGATATAGTGTCTGCCGAAAGAGCAACACTTCACCCAGACAATGTCAATATGCTGTTGTTCTTGAACAAGAACACATTGACTTGTACTCTTGCATATTGAGTCTTGTATGTACATCACTATGTATGTAGTTGTGTTGTGTAGTTAGTAACACATGTAGAGTTCTAGAAAAGACATGGTGTAGACACAAGTTGGAAGGGGGCACAATAAACCTGACGAGTTTGAATTTGCGTTGATTATGAGTTTATTTTCAATTGATAATTAGCTCACAATAAGTTCACTTTAGTTACTCACACAACTTGACACAAGTCCGGACTTATAAGTCCGGACCTGAACCTGAACCTCTGGATTTGAGTCCGGACCTGAACCTGAATGTGAGTCCAGGTACACAGCACTA
>NW_011339569.1:0-1835 GCF_000735185.1 Notothenia coriiceps | reverse complement strand
AGTATGATAATATCGCGAGAAAAAGTCCACGGTACGATATTTATCGCGATATTGAAAAATAAAGGGAAAAAAATGTGATTTTTTATTTTTTTTAATTTATTAAATAATACTTCTCATTTGTACAGCATTTTAGTAGGATAGTAGTATTTTAAAGTGTCAACAATATAATAATCAGACCCTGCAATAGAATAAATCAAGTTTCACTTTAGTTTTTACAACTCACTCACTTAGCATCATCAAGGTTATCTTTTAGGAATATGAGCATGTCCACATTTCCAGGTAGAAACTGGGATGTTTGGGCGTTTACAATATCCCATGTTGTGGAAAAAAACTCTCTTGCTTGGTACTGATGTTGCTGGGACAGAGAGATATGCTTTGGCCATGGGTGACAGCAGTGGGTCAAACTGTGCATTGTCTCTCCACCACTTCAAAACCAATACAGTTTTTGCCAAGAAGGTGAGGCTTATTAACAGGGCGAGATATAAATATACAGTTGGTACTTGGCAATGTCTCTAGGTATGTACATGTAGCCCTGTAAATACGATGTCCTTTTGTGTTATCTGTTGTTTGATGTTCATGTTGTAACCTACTTGCTGCCATGTTGGACAGGTCTCCCTTGAAAAAGAGATCGATGATCTCAATGGGACCATCTGGTTAAATAAAGGTTTAAAAAAAAAAAAGATCTCACTTTTGTCAGTCTCACGACGGTATTGAGACATTTATTTACCGCGATATTCGATATGTCGTTACATCCCTATTCATTAGAATTAGTTAAATTAAACAAAAAGATCAGAGACATGATCTGTAGTTAAACACAATCCTGTTTTTCTTTTGTCAGCCTCCTTAGTATTTCAATCTGGGTTTTTTTGTATTCTCGTGATATCCAAAAGTAAAGTTCATTTAGGTTAAAACCTGCTTATGTTGATCATTTGCATTTATTATTTTGTGTTTTTCCCACAGTTTGTTGATAACATCAATGGGCCACATCAAGCTAACGGACTTCGGCCTGTCTAAAATTGGCCTCATGAACATGACCACCAACCTGTACGAGGGTCACATGGAGAAAGACACGAGAGAGTTTATAGACAAACAGGTGAGACTGGGTTTTAATATGAATAAAAACGTATTATGGAAGCAGCTGTTTCTGATTCCCACTACTCACCTGTGCTGGTTTGCTTGTGCAGGTGTGTGGCACTCCGGAGTACATTGCCCCAGAGGTGATCCTCAGACAGGGATATGGGAAGCCTGTGGACTGGTGGGCCATGGGGGTCATCCTCTATGAGTTCCTGGTTGGCTGCGTCCCATTCTTTGGAGACACACCTGAAGAGCTTTTTGGACAAGTTGTTAGTGGTGAGCGCTGAAATGATATCAATCAGTGGAAGAAATCGGAAGTAACATTTTTCTAATGTTGTTGGAAAATGTTTTTTTCTGCACCTGAACAGTATTTCTCTTTCATTATTAACCTTTGTTCTTAAAGATCCAGTGTTGAATACCCAAAAAGTAAAAAGGTAGCACAAAGACAGATCTTCAGAAAAAATGAGATTTGGTGTCCGCGGGGTCTTAAAAAGTATTAAAAGTTGATAAATCAATTTTGCGAAAATTAAGGCTATTAAAAAGTATTAAACGGCATTTTCCAAGGTATTAAGAAGGTCCACAGCAACGACAGCATGAAACACCCTTTAATTTACTGAAACGACATGTCGGGAAACCCCCTCAAGGCGGCCCCATGCATAGCGCTCCGTAAAATGCTGCTTCTTATTTAATTTTCGTTGCCTTGCTCCGCTCTGTGGGGTGGGGGCACTAAACGACTACGGTAACGATAACGGGTCCCAAGG
>NW_011339568.1:0-2574 GCF_000735185.1 Notothenia coriiceps | reverse complement strand
TACGATTTCCTAAAGAGGTGAATTTAGTAGCGAAATGATATGGAGTGGTGAAAACCGAAACCTACTGATTTAACACTACAACTATAGATGTCGAGATACTACCAAGCTGAATATTAAATGAAAGTACAGTTTATTTGAATACACTATTGTTTACAGACGAGAGTAGCATGTGACAACATCCGGAATGACCGGAAACCAAACCAGCCGTGAAGCATTTTCTGTATGTTTTAGAGTATTGATTACAGCGTTTAGAATGTGTTACATGAAAAGTGATGAAAGAGAATATGTGGAGAAAAGGCGTGTTAAGCATATGTTGAAGGTGAAAAGTACCAATCCTCTGTTTAAATGCAACAACGGACATTAGAGGCGAGGCGAGCCGGCTGGCGGGGAGGAGCAGGCAGAGGATATATAACGGCACCGAACGGGGGATTGGCCCTTCTCTTCTTGCTCACATGAGAGCCAGATCACAGCTGTTTTCTGCCGGAACAATATTCTGTCTGTAACACTACCGCGCCTTTTTTAATTAAAGTATCCCATTTGAATCTTTTCAGAGACTCCATTTAGTCTCAGTTTAAAGCTTCTCTCCTGGACGCGAGAATAAAGAACATATTTAACAGTCTACAACATCAAATACAACAGGTAATACCCCACTTGTGTATTTAAAAACTACGGTTTCTAACAAGTGTCTAAATGAGATGACTGAACATCAACGTGCCGGATATTGGCCACTTTTAGCTTAATGGTGGTAAGTCATGGGACCAGATGTCCGTTTATAGCCTAGCGTTATAGCTTTTCATATTTATGTTTCAGAAATCATAAAGTGATGTTTATATGTGGACAACATTTGGAAATATAATCACATGTTGCTAGCCACAGAGCTCTTCTTCTGCAATAGTCCGTAATCCAAAGAGAAAATCCCATTGGCATTTCATCACGGTAAAAAGTTAGCACCTTTGTGATGCTAACTTTCAGCTTTGCTTTCAAAAGACCCCCGATAACAGAGTGGCTTAGAAAGAGGTAGATGAAGAGACAGGAAGAAATAACAGAGAGGCGAAATAACACAGCCAACACGAAGTTCGATTGAGAGGTGAACTGAGGTTTGATGAAGTGGTATTTTTGACTCAGACGGGATCCAGAGTTTGTTTATTAGTTCTGAAGCAGTTTCTGACTTCCAACAAACCTCTGACCATCCTCTCTTTTGTGGAGTGGAGTGGAATGACCTTTCAATCAGAGTGTGTATGTTGTTGAGACTGCTCGATAACTCTACCCTCCGAAATGCACCAGACGGTTTTGTTTTTCGAAGTGCCAGGTAAGAGAAGGCAATTCCTGGGTCTTAATAAACCCTTTTATACCACAAGGTGGGATGCATGATTGTTCCTCTGAGGGACTGACTGACAATTTAATTTAGTGGAGCCCCAATCTCAACTTGTTTTCTCCTGCGTCAATAAAAGTCCAAAAAGTCTGTTTTCTAAGCTTGAGATTTACAGATATCATGCTGCACAACATGATGCAAATATCAAAAGAGAAATGTGCCAAAACACATGCAATTAAAGAAATATCTTCACTAACTTAACAACACATACACAGCATCTCGAAAATATGGAAAACTTGACGAAACAAACGCAGCATTTACTTAAAGGGCCCATGTCATGCTTTTCTGGTTATTACCCGTCCCCTTGTGTGTTATGAAGGTTTTTCTGCATGTGAACAGTCTGCAGAGTCAAAACCCTCAGAGTACACCCTGTAGGGAGTAAAACTCTAACACAGAAAAGACCTGTCTATGCTGCCCCAGAACGCCTCGTTGGAGATTTCTCATTATCTCCCTGGGTACTATGACGTGGGGATACCCAGAGGCCACACCCTCTGCCAGCATTTCACGAAACAAAGCTTCCCAAACCTTTCAGCGATTCATGCCGTTCATATGACAGCGTAGGGCACTGAAGAACGCTGCTGTTCCTACTTTGTTTGGACCAGCGGGAGATTCGGGTACACAACCTGTAAGTATTCATTGTTGTTTGTGTATTTATGATGTTTAAAACAAACAAGGTATCTACCACGACTGTTTAAATGGGTAAACGTTTTTCGGGCTGCTAAGTTGGGATGGTGGAGAAATGCTCTCCTCAGACCCATTCTCACAGCGTTATAAACCTTTTTCTTACTCAATATCAAGCCACACTTATTGTTTTTACTTCGGCTGTGAGTGTTTGTGTGTGCTCAGGATGAGATTTGCTTGTTCTCGCTGTATCGCCGAGAAAGTTTCACTTTAGTTTTTCAAGTAACTCAACTCAAACTCTCTAACTCACTCGCTCAGCATCATCAAGGTTATCTTTTAGGAATATGAGCATGTCCACATTTCCAGGTAGAAGCTGGGATGTTTGGGCGTTTACAATATCCCCTGCTGTGGAAAAAACTCTCTTGCTTGGTACTGATGTTGCTGGGACAGAGAGATAAGCTTTGGCCATGGGTGACAGCAGTGGGTCAAACTGTGCATTGTCTCTCCACCACTTCAAAAACAATACAGTTTTTGCCAAGAAGGTGAGGCTTATTGACAGGGCGAGATATAAATATACTGTT
>NW_011339567.1:0-2320 GCF_000735185.1 Notothenia coriiceps | reverse complement strand
TATGTATCTTTATACAATGTTTACTACTTTGCTTATGAGGACAGACAGCCTTATTTACAGATTCTTGAAATTGAATTGTAATTTCATTTGTAAATAGTTACATTCATGTGGATTTATCCAGTTTGCACATTTGTATGCATGCACTTATAGGTGCATTTGTTGTTGTTGAAGGCCTGGCTGTTACAGTCTTTATTTACACTATTTTGTTGTAGGCCTACTGGCCTAGATGTTTATGCAGTTTTAAAGCACCTTGGCTTTGTTCTGAATGCACTTTGTTGTAGTTATCCTACAGAGAAAAGAAAATGCACTTGACTTGGAATGAATGTACTGTATGCATTCAGAAGTGCTGAATAAATGTTTTATGGACCCATAATTGTGACTATTATTTAAGTTAAGTTTTGCCATAATCATTTATTTTTCCATAATCAGGCAGCTGAACAACATTGGTAAAAAATGTATACATTATATATATATATATTTCTATTAATCATTTTCGGCCTTTCGGCATTCGGTTTTCGGCCAACTGTTTCCTATTTTCGGAATCGGTTTCGGCCAAGAATTTCCCATTCGGTGCACCCCTAGTAATACGGGTGTTAAAGGTAATATGACAGATAATTGCTATGTTTGTACTTGGTTAGTTGTTGGTTGAGTGGTTCGTTGGTTCTTTCTCAGCTTCTCAGCAGCCTGTAGTTCATCTCTAATGAAGATCTACTGAGGGTTTCTAATGGAGAAGTCTAACGGGGCTGAGAGACACCGCCTCAGGGAGCTGTCGAAGACTTTTTTAAATCCTCTAATGAAGACGTAGTTCCAGTCCAGAAATCTCCTCTGGGGGGAAGGAGAGTCTCTAGAAACCGGAGTTACCTTTCCTTCAGCAGGAGGCAGAGTATTAAAGTCTTCCTCAGGTGATACTGAGCTGCAGGTAATTTAATGAATCTGTATAAGGATCCAGCTCCTCGTCCTCAGAGACCCTCCGTCCTCAGAGACCCTCCGTCCAGGACAAACATTAAGGACGGGAGGAAAACGCTGAGTTTGAGTTTCTTGTTTTACCCACAGCAACCTCAGATAGACGAGAGAAACCAGTGCTACATACAAACATAGAGAGGTATTCAGATACTTGAGTGTATATAAATACTGTGAAAACAACCTGTTACCTTGACTACCCTGCAGTAAACATTATATTTAAGCAAAAGTATGATTCACTTAAAGTACTCAATGCAGGAGAAATGTAGAATAAATACTCAAAAGGATTAAAATAAATGTATTTAAAAGGAAAAAGTAGTAAATTCTCAGTTGTGAGAAAATATAAAACCATTACAAAACGTGCTTTTTTTGCACAAAATATGACGTAAAGGATCTGGAGCTGCAACGAACCGTAAAGAAAGTCCAGGTCTAAAAAACAACTACAAATAAATACAACATATTATAAAAACAGATTAAATAATATAAACTCTGATTGTTTTTCACATATAGGACCCATTGTCTCATATTTAAACAGCACAGTTAATATATTACATTTAAATCCCTTTAACAATAATATTATAATAAATAATAAATATGAATTAAGGCTCCTTTAAATCTGAAATCTCAGAATGGAAAAACACTGAACACCTGCTGTTTCTTAAATATTTGTGTTGTGTTATTTTAATTAAAATAAAGCTGTAAAATGTAATATTCTGATATTAAAACATCTTACTGGAGAAATGTTGGTTGATTATTCATTTAATGTTATATATTATATTATGTGATGCTTAAAAAAACAACAGAATAATTAATATTAATGTAACCAGCGAGCAAAATGAGAATTCTCCCTAAAATAAATATATGTAATAATAACATCTGGTTGATGAATATAAAAAACGGTCATTTTTAAATGTCTTTCACATTAGAGAAAATACAAAACAAATCCTAATAAATAAAGAATGAAATGTGTGGCCTTCATGTCTGCCTGTCCCCCTCTCCCCCCCCCTTTGGAGGAGAAACAACATGAAAACTCCGTAAATAAAACGAACGGACCCATCACCTGTAACACCGGGGTCTACAGGTGATGAGTCCGGGTTTAGGCGCTGAAAATCGGCCGCTGAGCTCCGGACGCGTCGCTGAATGGTTTTTTTTCTTTACCGTCCGGAGGATTTTATTTCCCTGAAGGTTAACGAGAGAGAATAAGGAGCACTCACCGGGGCTCTGCCAGGCGGGAAGAGAGGCTTCATTTCGGGGGCTTTTCCGTAACACCGAGCGGGCAGGAGAACCGGAGGAGGAGGATGAAGAAGAAGAGGAGGAAGAGGAGGAGATGTTTTCTGAAGACAGGGGCGGAGGTAGCGGG
>NW_011339566.1:0-2488 GCF_000735185.1 Notothenia coriiceps | reverse complement strand
CAACTATAGAACTATACTACTTAACAGGTTAATCCTTTGATCAACATTGCAAATCTTACCTCAGCCATTTGTTGCTTCCTTTGGGCTTTGGTTGCCTCGGTGTAGGCATTGTGGTCGGTCTCGATCAAAATGAGGTTGTTGGTCTCCGGGTGGATTACAAACTTCCTCGGAGTGTACTGCAGAGGAAAGGCCACCTGGTTGAAGACTGCTCCCAATTTCTCCAAAGCCAAGATTCTGCAAGACGGATGAGGAGAAGGGAGAGACTGTTACAGATCCTTTTTAACTTCAAGGGTACAGCCGAGCTACGAAGTTCGAACCATGCTTCTCCACTAAACCGTCCCACCCAACATTTATTTCACAGGGCAACAAATTAACTCTCAAACCACATCATAACACTAGGTAGAGGAGTAGTACATTACATTTCATTTAGTCGACAATTTTGTCCAAAGTGACTTCCAATAAGTACATAAACAGTGCAGTAGGGTCATTGCATTCCTGATTTTTTTACTGAGCAAAGGCTAGAGAGCAGCGTTTCCGCCAGGCGGGCGTCTTGCCGTCATTTGAATCCCTTATTCAGCTCGGAACACCCTGAACTCGAGCCGAGGGCGTCTAAAAAAAAATGACAAGGACAACCCTCTGTTGGAGGGGCAAAGGAGTCTGGTGGGATTATTTTTGCCGCCAGCAAAGCGTGTTCCTGTGACGGAACAAAAAAAAAAACACGCCACATTTTCCAAGGACCATGCCAGGAGGGGTGTCCCTGTCGGCAGGGAGACGTAAAGAGATAGTATCTATAAAAGGGACGGCTCAATTCAAAATTCAAGACGTGACGTCACTCCCACCCCCCCCAGAAAAACTGTGAAATAGTACCCGCTAGCCGGTACTACGCTAAGTGGAAACGCAACCAAAAACGGGCCCTTTTTTATGATGCAGCACAACGTGAATCTCTGAAAATGTTAAATTCACTAAGCTTTTGTTAACCTTTATTTTCCGACAAACATTTATCAAAGGATGAGAACCATAATTAAAATGTAACCCTAACAATCACACAAACATAATTTCTTAAAGACGTATAATGCATATTGTTCTGTATGTCATTTTTCTTGAACTTACCAAACATCTAAGAGACCTTTTAAATAAGTATGACAAATAGAGCTGCCTATTCAAACAGGTCTACCTGCAGTGTATATCCATACCTCAGTGTGTTGGTGGAAATGGCGACGATGCCTTCAGGGCATTGCTCAGATGCAAAGCCAGAGGCGTACTCCAGAGTCTCGTATGACAGCGGGGTCAGATGGAAGCGCGACTGGTACGAGTAGCTCAGCCAGGACCGACTGGACATGGCCAGAACCTGTAAGCGACAGGAGACGATTTCCAATGATTCACATGAATTGAAACAGATTTACCAATTCTTAAGGGGTTAAAATGCACACCGATTTATGTATTTTATTATGTTGGAGCTATATCATCATCTTTTGTGTGTGATGATTGTATGTCAGTATCACATACAGCTTCCTGCCCCTGCATCCTGACTCTGAAGAGCTTGACGGGTCGGGACCCCAGGTAGCGTGTTCTGGTGTCTGACAGGTCGCCCGTCACTGGATCCAGAACAGTCCTCAGCAGCACACCGTTCTGAGAGAAGGGATCAAACAGACACAAAGATTACTAGATGACATGATCCAGATACCGGCTGATAAATTCAAACAGATGACATTAGAGCAGCTCATGTTTGAGCAGAGCTTCTGATTGATGTCATGGGTTGTTGTAGCTATTTTTAGAACAACTATAGAGGATTGGGTTACATATCCCTATCCTATACATTAATAAAGAATGCAAAACGGTTTTTTCTCATGAATCTATGAAAAAGATCAGAGCTCACATTAAGAGTGGATATGATGGGTCTTCTTATAGGGGTTTTGATTGAAAAAACTGAAGATTTGTAAATGAGAAAGCATACCTGGAGCCCTATGTTGAGGTAGAGGAAGCCGATGGTTCCCTTTTCTCCGAGTTCATCCTGTTTCTCCACTCCTCCCATCTCAACAATACACAGACTCTCAGGCTGGGCTGGCAGGGCCTGCATACTCAACGGCTGGAGGCAGTCCTGAATGATGACGATTTAGAGGGTTAAGACCATTTCAACACAAAACATTCTTGTTACAGTGCATAAACGTGAATGTGAAGTTAAGAGGTTTTTTCTTCTTTTATAGGTGGTATGGACATTGGAAATCAAGCTTTTTGCAGTGACTTCTATTCAGCAACTGTGTGCACTAGGCTTGGGCGGTATGACGGTATTACGGTATACCAGGGTATTTCGAAATCCCGTCGGTATGATTTTCAATACCGTGACGTCACAGACTGTGCGCCAAATCACAGATGCGTTTCATTCTATTACACTGACACGGAGTTTTGACAGGGACGACATTGGTTGTAATGCACAGCACGCGCCAGCAGAGGGCAGGGGAGGGCAGTCCGTCTTTCCCGCTCTCAGAGC
>NW_011339565.1:0-1734 GCF_000735185.1 Notothenia coriiceps | reverse complement strand
TCTGGCAACAGAGTGGGCAGGGCGCAGTGTCTAATTGTAGCAGTAAGCTAACGAGTACTGATAAGCTTTATTTTGTTTTGATCCAATGCTGCACAACTGAACTGATCCAATGCTGCTGTGAAAAAAAGAAGCTATATCCATGTTGGATAGAATATCCAATTTAAATTAAAAAAATAACCTTAAGGGACAACTTGAATGCTTTTTTTCTTTTTTTTCTCTTAATGCATTGCATAAAGATCGGATCGGGAAAAATTGGTATCGGCAAATTGTCAAAATCAAATGATCGGAATCGGATCGGGAGCAAAAAAAGGTGATCGGGACATCCCTAATATGAATACAATTTTACCCTCTTAGTCGTTGAAGTGTGTTTTATTGTGTTGGCTGGAGGTCTTAACTCTGTTATTGAGTTTGTTATAACCAATATCCTTAGTGAACTTGGAATTAGAGTACACCTTTATTTTGCTTTCTGGGTTTGGGATACTTTAGAGAACCCCACTGTAGATAATAAACCTAGTACTAGCACTATAGATCACTTACCAACAGGTAGAGCTACATACTGTAAGCGTTACAATTGCATTTTAGGGAAAGCAAAACCTCAGAGACAGATTTTTCCAATTGAGGGCAAATAAAATCAGTGACCATGGTAACACCTAAGGGTATTTTTTTTTGTAATTTGTGCCATTTGAACCTTTAGTATTCAATTCATTCAAGGAAGAGAAATTAAGGGGCACAGGGATTCAGGAATGCATTGGATTTTTCATTCAGAGTTTCACTCACTAAAACGTATTTCCCACAATGGAGTTTTAATAGTTAAATTACATCATTTATTTCTGCCCTTACTTCACATTTCTGCACCTGGCAGGTCAATAGGGATTTTGACTGTACAATCCATGCATTACTGAAATGGTGATATCCACATGGGGACTCACAGCGTTCATAGGATTTCACAGTGTGGGCTGATACTACTGGCAGAAGGCCAGCTCTGAGACCTCAGACAGATCCCACACATGCACAGGTCAACACGGATATTTGACTCTGCTCTCTTTTGGCTTCTCTTCTGAAACATACCTCGAACAACATTGAACTTGCTATTGAGGTCCTGTTTGAACATCAAGAACATGCTCACACACACGTTCATTTTTCATAGATGGAGAAAATATAAAACCATGGTCTAAATAGAATCATACCAAATGGCTTATTTCAATGGGCTAATCAAATGGCTCCTTTTAATGCTCACAGCTTGTTATAGGCCCCGGCCACAGGAGGACGAAAACGGTCGTTTGCGTTAATGTTTAGCAGAGGTGGGACCAAGTCATTGTTTTGCAAGTCCGAGTCAAGTCTCAAGTCTTTGCGCTCAAGTCCGAGTCAAGTCTCAAGTCTTTGCGCTCAAGTCCAAGTCAAGTCTCAAGTCAACTTTGACAAAACGAGTCTTAAACAAGTCATTATGTGCTTTTCACCAAATGTAATGACATCCATCAACAGAATAATACTTAAAGAGCAACTTCCAGGTTAAAGACACCTGTGAATAAATGTGTAGGAAAATGCTGAATACACTAGATTTTCAAAAAAATATACAGAAATATACACTACAGTGACATCTGGCGTCGTTTTTGTAAGAAATGTTCACTTCCGCATAAAAAAGCCTCGGCACGTGACCTCCCGCGTGTGACGTAACACGGGGGACACAAGGGGGAGAGCGGCCGGTGTAACGTATTAATAAACATGGATCCCAAT
>NW_011339564.1:0-2333 GCF_000735185.1 Notothenia coriiceps | reverse complement strand
AGGGCAACCATGGCAACCATGCTCCGGGGTCTTCTTCGCTGCTATTGGTGTATTTCGGGCGGCAGCAACGCCACTTACAGGCCTGACATATGTACTACATCGTTTCCAGCATTTCCAGCGGTCTAGTGTGAACGGACACGTTAATGAATCGAATGCGTGTGAACGGAAGCCTTTTTTGCGCTTGCGTATGCGTTTTACCGTATGCGTCCTCGTGGGGCCCGGGTCTAAGCCAAACTATATCCGGTCACAGAGATCTGCTATTTTAAAGTAAAGTCAACACATATCGACCCTAAATATAGTCTATATTAAGAACGAGAAAAGTCTTAACATATATATCCTTTTTTGTAAACATATGACAAATGTGTGAGGTTGATGACGTCAGAGTATCGTCCTATGTGCCAGGGCTTAGCCCCGGACAGCCCCAGCCCAATTTAACCCCTGGGTATTTGTGAGGGAGCTCCTATATGGCATTACCCCGCTGAAGCTCACCAAAGTTTAACATATTTCATAGTTCAAAGTTTTGTCAATTGTTTTGTTTGTTGGTCAAATACTGGTTTCTAATGGTTTCTGAGGAGTTTTACTGGAATGAAAGAGCACAGAGTCTACAGAAGCAAAAAAGCAGCATACTGCATTAAACCTTCACAGAGAGGTTGAAGTTCATGTGGAAAGGAGGCTTCAGTACTCTGTCTGCACTCTGTTTAGTTTTGCTATCTTACAATCAATATAGTAAATGTGAGGTAAAGTGTGTTGCCAATGTAACCGGTTAGAACTCGAAGTGGCGATGAGGTCTTAAAATGTATGGAAAGGGTCTTAAAAAAGGTCTTAAAAAGGTATTAAATTTGACTTCAGGATTCCTGCATTTACCCTGGTTTAGCTGGTGAGTGGCTGTGGACATTTAAATCGCTGTAATAATTGTATTAAATGCAGAGGTTGAAGAAGTACTCAGATATTGTACTTAATTAAAAATAGAACTACCAGAGTGTAGGAATTCTTTGTTACAAGTACTGCATTAAAAAATGTACTTAAGTTAAAGTACAGAAGTATAAGCATCGCAATATAGCATACTTAAAGTACCCAAAGTAAAAGTACTCATGATGCAGATTGGTTAAAATATAATATATGTCTGATTATAGTTATTGAGGCATTTATGTGTTTATCAAAGCTGGTAAAGGTTTTCAGCTCATTTGAAATACTTTGTATACTGCAGGGTAGCTTGTGGAGGTGTAACTAAAGGCTTATTTGAGTGGTGATTATATTTCACATCATTAATCCTTCTGCAAAATAACTTAAGGTATTACATTAATTTAGTGGAGTAAAAGTACACTATATACCTCTGATTTGTAGTGGGGTATCTACAAAGCAGCAACAAATGGAAATACTCAAGTAAAGTAAAAGTCCCTCAAGAGGGTACTTAAAGGTGGGGTAGGTAACTTTGGAGAAACCAGCTAGAATTTGAAAATACACAGCCGGAACAAATCTGCCACTTCCTTACAGAGCCCCTCCTCCAACACACACGAACACGCACATGACCAATGAGGACACGAGATAAGTTTGTGCACAGATGGAAGGCTGACAGGCAGGTAGGCCATCCAGTTATTTTAGCCGGGCCGGCTAAAATGATTGGTCGTGCTTTTTAGTACTACGGCTTCCACAGATGACATTTTTTCATGGATTTTTTGTCAAAGCACTTAAAGAGCATCTTGCAGGTTTTTATTTATTCTACATTTATGCTTAAACTTGCTTGAAAATTACAATTAAAAAAGTGAATGCAGGATTTGATATGTTTTACGAGACATAAGGGCAGGAATTCAGAGGGAAAGGAGCAATTTTGAGCTCTGCTCTTAAAAACGGCTTTTTTTTAAGGTCATACGTCAAACGCGTCATATTACATCACGCAGGGGACACATCTCCGCTCTCTGACCGCGGGTATAGTAGAGTTGCGTTGAGTAGAGCGGTTGTGTTTTAAGGAGCTGGTATTTTTCGGTAGTTTTACATTGTATTTCACCATTTGTAATCATGGTGCAGTATTGTGTTTGTGCAGGTTGCACAAATACCAGCCTGTCAGGACATCGAGTCCACAGTAAAAAGGACCGGAGCTAGCGTTGGTTCCTGGGTGCGTTGTGCATCCACCTCCCTGCAGCACATACTCTCCACAGCTTTATCAGGAAACCGTATTACTTCTCTCTCCCCCCCTTCGCTGCTCTCTCTCTTTCTCCTCCGGTACACGGCACCGTAAGACATTGCATTAGGTAACGCTGTGGTGGCTGTACTGCTCCGGCCGTCTCCTTTGTGTTGGTTTGTTTCCCCCTGTCTGTGTTTTTTTGTTTCCCCCT
>NW_011339563.1:0-1836 GCF_000735185.1 Notothenia coriiceps | reverse complement strand
TATAGGCTAACGGAGATGCAGTTATTTCCAGCATTCTTTATTTACCGTTCATTCAAGTATGTTATGCCTTTTATCTGCTAATTTTACAGGAGGAAGAGTGATAAACTGTCTGTCTAGTTGGCTTACATAACAGTTAAAGTTTACAGCCTAAAAAACATGGAGCATTTTTTCCCCTTTTATTCATTTTTATGTCAATTTGCACATTTCATGGTGATGCTCAGCCTCTCCCCTTAACTCCTAACAGTCATCATCATGTCAACCACAACACAGAGAAATACTGATAGAAATGTGTGTGTAGTTGTTGATACATTGCTGACAGAGGGAACTACATTTTAATACATATCAGTTTTTTAGCATGTAATAAGCATGTTTTGTCTTGACTATTTTAAAACTATATTATAATAAAATAATATAGTATTTATATTATTGAATTGATTATGATTATTATTATTAGTAGAAGTAGTTTATTTGCATTAATTATATTTTAATATTTTTGAGGCTAGTATTTGGCAGGAAATGCAGACGTATTCACCTGTAAACGCATACTGAACGACATACATGCACATTTACCATTTACCTTACTGTATACAAAAGTAACTGTGTTGATAATAATAATAAACAGGAATTATATTTGCTAAGTGGCCTACTTTGTTTTGAAACCTTGCTCGTTTCCTCCAACTAAACCTCATCTCTTTTAGAGTAGATTCTGTAGTATTCCGAACTGTCAGGCACCTATTTCCATCATCTATATGATTTTTGCTTCTCTGATAGTGACAGAGGCTATTCAGGAGTTTCTTTTTCAAATGATTTAGTTACGAGGATAATCAGCAATCATTTTAGAATGTATTTAGAATACAGAGATACACCTTTACTCCTGATACCTTTTGATACATGACTTTAAAAGCCCCATGCAGAATGGCGAGCAGAAATCGAGGTTTGGAAATGAGTGCTGTAAATATATGGAGATGATCCTGCTGAACATCATAAACGTACGCTTGCCAGAGAGCTTCAACAGTATTTCCAAAATCCATAGGGAAATCCTGTTGCAATGCCAACTTCCTGTTCGGCATACAAACATACATCCTCATCCCACCCGTCCTTAAGACCCCATGCGACAGGAGTACTGAAGAGGGCCTCACTGTGAGCTCACCGTTAGCGATGATGTGAAGGAATCCCTTTCACTTTGCTGAATAATGACAATTAGATTGTTCAAGAGAATTCCCACTTCAAATTAGTTTTAGTTTTTTAACTGAAGACACATTAAGGGGGTTGAGTCCCCCCCCCCGGGTAATGGAGTGTGTGATTCAGGTGCAGCTCCATGGTGGGAGGAACATCTGGATCTCACTCTGAAATCCTCTCACCTGTCACCAGTCTGCTGTTAATAACTTCACTGTAGCGCTCCTCACCTCCTCGTGTTGAAGAGCTGAACCTCCATCATCCCCTGCTCCCCTTCCTCCTCCTCTCCCTCTCCACACATCACTCCCTCCCTGCTCCCCTTCCTCCTCCTCTTCCTCTCCACACATCACTCCCCCCCTGCTCCCCTTCCTCCTCCTCTTCCTCCAGCCTCAGCTCCTTTTCCTTTCCATTTCCTTGTCTTTCCATTTGTCTCGCCTGCCCTCCCTCTTCCCGCTCTCCCCCCTCTCCTGCCTCCCCATCACCTCCTCCCTCCCTCGCTCCTCATCTCTGTCGCCGTTGGCAGCCTATTTAAATGCTCCATTGGAGAAGGATTAAGGTTTATGCAAGGTCAGTGTGGGATGTGATAATTATAATCACAGCTTTTTGCCTGGCCAATGACGGCCATTTGTTATTCTCAGCTCAGTGGCTCCAGAAGCCCCT
>NW_011339562.1:0-3406 GCF_000735185.1 Notothenia coriiceps | reverse complement strand
TCTCTCTCTCTCACACACACAGACATACACTCTCTCAAACACACACACACACACACACACACACACACACACACACACACACACACACACACACACACACACACACACACACACACACACACACACACACACACACACACACACACACACACACACACACACACACAGAAGAGACAGCCTCTCTGCTGATAATTACACACTGCTTTTTCTTTTTTTCATTCTTACTGCAACCGGTGTTATATCTCACATGTTCTTGCATAGGCCTAATGTGTGTGTTCACACCAATCAAACTGCTGGCCAAAAGGGCAAGCAGGGGTGATCGTAAGGGGCTAATAAGCCTGGAAGCACTGCCAAAGCTGCAAGTGCTTGACATTTGCTGACATTTGGGGTTCCTACTGCAGAGAAAGGGAGCAATTCAGCTTTACAGGCCAAACAGGGAGATCTAGGGAATTAAACGGGACATGGAGCAAGTTAATAATGCCAATTGCGTGTGCATGTGTGTGTTTCGATAGACAATAATTCACTCGTACAACTTCCCAAGTACAAATAAGCTTAGATGCCGACATTGAGTGCATTTCAGCAGGTTTATTTTTTTACGGATTATGAATTTATTTCCTCTAAATTAAATAATACAAGGACTGCACAGCAATCTCTATAGTTCACAAGCTGTAATGCTATCCATCTGCACCTGTACTTCACACACAGTAGCATATTATTCCAGTCACAGCCTCTTAAAGGCATTGATTTTGCATGGTCCAAAACAGACCTGTAGTCTTCTTTATGCGCCAGGAAGGAAGGAAGGAAGGAAGGAGAAAGTCTGGCAGCGTGCAGGGATTAGCCTACATTAAGTTACTGCTAATGGAGTTTTATGACAGACCATCAACAAAAACACACACGCAGTCTCTCAGTTTATCCTCCTTGTTGCAGCCATTCTTGCTGGCCTTGTGCTGTGGGTTTAGAGAGCTCCCTTACAAAGTAGCAATTAGTGTAACCAAAGCTACTGTGAGGATGTGAGACAGTCACTGCAGAGGCTTTGTGACACTGATTGAGCATCTAGTCACACTGGTGTGTTGAGGAGGAGTTGTGTCAATCTTCATAAAAACTGAACCCCCAATGCCACCATCACCAGTCTCAGTATTACTGCAGTGTTCAAACTACTCCAGCTGGGGATCGTCTTACAGTCAACAATGCTCTGTCGCATGCTCTGTATCATTTAAATGACAATATGTTTATGGGGTAGATTAGCTAAGGATGTTTGAAAGCTGTTTTACATATCTACACTGACTTTGTATATGCCACAGCTATACAAATGTAATGTCAGTGCAGTGATGTGAACTAACTAAATATATTTACTCAAGTACCACACTTAAGTACAATTTTGAGTGTATTACATGTATGTAATACCTTTAGTAACTTTGCAGATTTGGATTAATGATGTGAAATAAAATCAACACATTAATAAGACTTTAGTTCCACCTGAAGTAAATTCACAAGCTATCCTGCACAAAGTCACTAAAACTAGCTGCACCTTTACCAGATTTGATAACAGTTAATAAAACATATCATATTATTCTGAAATGGACCAATCTGCACAATGACTACTTTTACTTTTGCTACTTTAACTATATTTGGATGCATATACTTTTGAACTTTTACTTGAGAAACATTTTGCATGCAGGACTTTTACTTGTAACAGAGTATTCATACACTCTGGTACTTTTATATACGCGATCTTCTCCCACCTCTGACTTTCATGAACACAACGCATTCCGTGAAAGGGTTCATTTTGTGAAACACAGAGACCACCGAAAACAGATGAGTTTAAATACTGAGTTTACAAACAAATAACCAAAGGGCTTACGTGAATAAAAGGGCAGCACGCTGAAGAATCGTGTCCAGGACGCACGCGGAGCAGCACTTCGACTCTCCTCGTCTGGATCTTCTTACAAACTGTCCCCCACACACACAAAGAACCGTCCGCTGCTCTGTGGTCTGCACCTTGTTCCCCCCGGGGTGCTTTTCTTTCTCGCACACACACACACACATTCAAACACACGTACACACCCAAACACACGCACACATGCACTGCACTTTTCGACCAGCTGACTCTCTCTCTCTCTGAAGGAAACCTCCTCTCTCTGCGCCGCCCTATTCACAGCAGCACGCTGCAAAAAATGAAGTACTTTTTTTATGCAAGCTGGTTGTCAGTAGCCTATACACATCTCAACTGTTGCAAAGCAAATAAATAAGCAGTGATGCAATGTAATGAAGTACATTTCAATTGTTGTATTTAAGTATTTAGTATTTACTTGTCTTTTTATTTCATGCTACTTTATACTTTTACTCTACTACAATTTGGAAGCAAATGTTGTACTTTCTATTCCACTCCATGTATTCGACAGAAAGATACTATTTACTTTACATTTTCGGATTATTACTTTATACAAAATATAAATAAACTAAGAAATAAACCAAGATAAAATATCCATCAGTAGTGTTAAAGTCATTACAAGTACTTCCACATTTACCTGTGATTAACACATCATTGCATGATAAATAATAATCCAGTCATGATTCTGAAACAGGACATTTAGCACAATATTTGCTTTTGCTTTTGGTACATGAGTATATTTTGATGCCAATACTTTTGTACTTTTACTTTTCAAATGCTGTATTTTCCCTTGTAACAGAGTAGAGTACTTCTCTCCCCAATAAGAGAATAAGAATTGATCCTTTAAGGATTTTTCACTTACTGTGGCAAGTTTATGTATTTATTTTCAATGTGTTTTTTTATGAATAACAGTGTGGGTTGATATTTCTTGCAGTGTATTCAAGACCTGACTTTAACCCTTGAAGAATAGGGGCCCTTGGTCTCTGGTAGCTAAAGTGACACGTCATTAGAGACCATATCATATCATATCATATACACAACTACGGTGTAGTTATGCAATGAATGAACAACTTGGGTCGCAGGTTCCTCAACAGTGCATTACAATACATCTATCAATATGTGTGTACTACCTCCAGCAATGTTAACTATGTTGAAGCACTTATTTTAACTGGTATTATACATATGTATTATACTCTTATAAGATGTATGTAGATAGTATAAGAAATGTGCAGAATATGACAGTTTAATGGTGGAGGTTTTTCATTCATTGCGTAGTTGTGTATAATATGATATGTCAATAAACCTTAGAAAATCTTGAAATCTTGAAAGGGATGTGCAAAATAGTCATTATAATTACCTATTATTAGAGAATAACGAGTAATGAATATACTTTATAGGGATCCTATTAATATCTAATAATAAAAATAATGAAATTCAATAACGTGCTTTAACCACTAGGTGTCCCTTTCTATCAGCTGTGCACCGTTATCGGTGTAAATTAGGCCTATTCAACTG
>NW_011339561.1:0-1429 GCF_000735185.1 Notothenia coriiceps | reverse complement strand
TAAACCTTTTAGCACATGCAGCAAAAGCATGAAAGTGTCAGAACGCAGGCGTGAGATTAAACCTGCACCTTGCGAGATGAAAGCTGAGGATTGGAGGTGGAGGGAATAAACAAGCTTGACGTAAAACCAGCTGTGGTGTAGAGCAGGCAGAGAAGGGAAGCAGGGGAGTCATTATTTTTGCTATTTGAACCATTTTCTGACAAATCCTCAACGGGGGAACTTTTTCTCGGAGGACGGTAAAAAAAAGAGAGACGAGGCAAAAAGAGGGGGGGGTGACAGGAGACGGAGAACGCGTGACACGAGGAAGCGTAGATCAGAAACCAACGGGATGATTAAGTGCATATAGATGGAGGGTGTTATCAAGTGTCCGAGATAATTACAGCGAAGCCGAGACAGAGCAATATGCAGATACCTGAGGAGACGAGAGAAAGTTGTGAAGACATGAAGCGAGTTTGAGGTGTTCCACGAGGTTATTCTATTCCAGCTCTCCTTAATAACAAGCTCATTTCAGTAAGAGGTCGGAGAGCCTACCTACCAGGTGATTTTTCTTTTAAACCCCCAGCCAATTATTCCCCATCGACCTTTCGACCTGGAGAGGAGTCTTCAGAAGACGTTTTCGACAGCACAATAAGATTGAAATAGACAGTAACATAGAACATCCTCCAATTACCTGCTGTTCCACGGGGACCTTCAGTTAGAAAGGTTTAGGAGACGTGGAGTAGCTACGTTAGGTTGTCACTCTTAAGAAATAGAGAAATACCTGTTGAAGATCTGCCAGGAGAGGAGATACAAAGGGACTGCTAACAGCTAAGAATACTCGATTCTAATTGGTCAATTTGGACATTCTAGAGGTCTGCTATTTTTCGTTGCTACGGAGATTGCTCTGACCAAGGGACTCTGTGCAGTCAAATCAATCAGCAGTCTGGTTCATTACCGTCAGCTGTTTAAATCCATCAGAAAACACCATGAAGAAACTTCTCAACATTAAAGCACGGAGACATGTCAAAGAAGAACCACAAAGAGTCCGATATGAAACCTGAGAAGGAGCAGAATATGTCCCCTTTAAATGAATTTTAAAAGTTGGTCTTTTGTCGACACATATAGTCATTTGAAACTGAGCTTCTCACATTCCTAATATGACTTTTTTTACAAGTTTACACACACCTCAAAACAGGGCAGAATTATTTTAGAACGAAAGAGGATAAATAAATAATTCCAGTGGACTAAATGGAGTGTTCACAGTGGAGTGCAGCTCACTGGTACTGTCACTACTCTACAGGGGTGTAGTTCATTGACAGACTCACACACACACACACACACACACACACACACACACACACACACACACACACACACACACACACACACACACACACACACACACACACACACACACACACACTCTCTATCTCTCTCTCACACATACACA
>NW_011339560.1:0-1221 GCF_000735185.1 Notothenia coriiceps | reverse complement strand
GGGGCAGACAGACAAACAGAGGGGGAAGAGGCACAAGCAGGAGTGACTCTTAAATTCCGGTCCTTAGAAAAAAAAGAAAAAAAAATGGCTTCCCAAAAAGGTCACATTCTATGTTTTAATCTTGTGTATGTAGATTGTTAGGTAAAACCATAGCTGGTTTGCAGCCACACTACACTTCCCAGGAGTAACACATTCCATACTTAACTACATGTCAGGACATATTTCTTGTTTTTTAACAATATTTATATATTTCTATTACATTTTAAGTGTTGTGTTTGTTGTAATAGTTTGGGCTTTTTTACATGTATTATTCACTGTTGACTACGATCCCCCTCTGTATCCATTTAGTATTGGACTGTTTATTTGGTAAGTCACATTAATGACTGAAATACTAACAAATAATACACCATTGTCTAGATTTTCACATCCATGTGATATATTTCATATTCACAAGAAATCGGGGAAGACTGCTTTCTGTCTTTATGGCCCCAAACTGTGGAACAGCAGTTAAAGATCAAAATCAAGACCTGTTTTAATTTAGTTTTTAATTTGGGTTAATTTTAGTGATGGGTTAGGGTTATCTAACTCTTTCTATTTTGTTTTCATTAATTGTTTTTTACTCGTATTAATTTTCTTTCAGTGTCGTTGTTTTTATGCATCTTATCTTGCTCTGCACTTTGGGCTGCATCTTTCACAAAAGGTGCTATATAAATAAAGTTATTATTATTGTTGTAGTTGTATTATAGTATGTTAACTGTTTATGTTTACATATATAATTTGTATTGTATTTTATGTTGTTTTATTTTTTATTGGAAATGTAACTTTTACTTGTGTTTGTATAAATATATATTTTAATTATTTTCTAACATTTTTTACTTTTAAAAGTTTATAAAAGTATTTTTTTTTACTATATTTGAGTACTTACTTATATTTCATTCTTGAATGGGGCAACTGTCAGGAAACCCTATAAAGTATTCTTATTTTAAAATCATTCTTGTTATCTTAAAATTCTCTGGAATGTGTGGCATTTATATGTTCATTGTAAAAGTTTTTCTTTTCAGGTTATCATGGTCACATTTTTAGGACTTTTAAAACTGACTGTGCTGACAGATGTTGTTTCAATGCTGTTTAAGATATTTCTTCACACATACTTTCACCTTTGAAACACATGCACACACACACACACACACACACACACACACACACACACACACACACACA
>NW_011339559.1:0-1795 GCF_000735185.1 Notothenia coriiceps | reverse complement strand
GATGGTGACGTGAAGTCATGTGACCGTGCTGTAATTCCTTTATAGCCCAACATTAGCCGCCTTTAGCTTAGCGGTGGTGACGTGGAGTCATGTGACCGTGCTGTAGTTCCTTTATAGCCTAACATTAGCCACCTTTAGCTTAGCGGTGGTGACGTGAAGTCATGTGACCGTGCTGTAGTTCCTTTATAGCCTAACATTAGCCACCTTTAGCTTAGCGGTGGTGACGTGAAGTCATGTGACCGTGCTGGAGTTCCTTTATAGCCAAACATTAGCCTCCTTTAGCTTAGCGATGGTGACGTGAAGTCATGTGACCTTGTTATGGTTCCTTTATAAACCAACATTAGCCTCCTTTAGCTTAGCGATGGTGACGTGAAGTCATGTGACCGTGCTGTAGTTCCTTTATAGCCCAACATTAGCCTCCTTTAGCTTAGCTAAAGAAACCCTTGCAATGCGATACAAAAAACACGTCATTATTGCACCACTCTGTTTATCACAGTGCATGCATTTATTAAACTACAAACAAAATGTGGTGGATTTGATGAATGTCATTTTACTTTCTTATATCTCTTCATACAAAGACGTTTATTTCTATTTTCCTGAGACCTCTCTCTGTATCTGTTATTAACCCATGTTTCTCGTTGTCTCCCACAGAGAAAGCTCCAGTGGAGGATGCTGAGGAGGTGCAGCAGGCGGACGTCTCCTCCACAGGACCAGGGGTCATCGATAAAGATGCTCTCGGGCCCATGATGCTGGAGGTAGGCTCACACAAACATTACCAAACCCCCCCTGTCTCTCTCTGTTATCATGCTCTTAGGGAACAGAGTTTAAAGGTCAAATCGATAGAGACACAAAACAGTGACACCAATACAAAGTTTCTACTCACATACCCTCCTGTAAGAGACCAATTAAATAGAAATAAAAACATTTAGATTCAAAATGAAGTAAAAAAACTACACCTGCAGGTTTTTCCAATCTTTATTGGACATTCAGAAAAAGGCACTTCACATCAATCTTCATATCAATCTTCATATACTGATACAGACTGTATCTGAACAGAAATGACATAGAACAATAAATAAAGTTAAAAAAAACATACACATTGTTTGGTTTTTGTATAGTTTTATGTCATTAAGAAAACCAATAAATACGAGATTCATTTCGAGGAAGCAACATTTGTAAAATAAAAATATGTTGCTAAAAGGTGCATATATTTAAATCTTAATTGTAATTGCAGAAGTAAACCTCATTCATGACTTTAAAATGAACTTCTTTGACTTTGTAACTGGTTGTCCTCTTAAATGTATAATTATTTGTTTTCCTTTCGAATAGCAAAGGAAAGCAAACTGAGGTGAAGTTAATGCTGAGAGATAAAGAGCTGTCTGAATGTCTCTCTTACTTTAAATGGTGTTGCTTTGTACAGTGACGCAGAGAGATAAGAGTTCCTCTGACCAGCAGTAAGGCCGTCGTGTGTGTGTGTGTGTGTGTGTGTGTGTGTGTGTGTGTGTGTGTGTGTGTGTGTGTGTGTGTGTGTGTGTGTGTGTGTGTGTGTGTGTGTGTGTACATGTATGAAAGTGTGTGTGTGTGTGTGTGTGTACATGTATGAAAGTGTGTGTGTGTGTGGGGTGACGTATAACATGGCACCCAATGAGGTAAAAATACCTCTCTGAAAAGCCAGATTAGAAAAGGGAGAGGTGGAGCTTAACCAAAGACACACACACACACACACACACACACACACACACACACACACACACACACACCCAGCGGAAAGATAAGCACCTGTCTATGTTACACT
>NW_011339558.1:0-1352 GCF_000735185.1 Notothenia coriiceps | reverse complement strand
ACACACACACACACACACACACACACACACACACACACACACACACACACACACACACACACACACACACACACACACATATTATATATGCAAAACCATGCAGCTGGAACCAGTGTTAGCAGTGAGTGAGTGAGCCGGGAAGACATCCAGTGAAAGCAAAGCTCTTTTTCTGATCTGCAGCTAGTCCCTCTAGTGCCACAGCTCTGCAGTACACACAGATATGAAAATGTTCAGTGTGTGTGTGTCCACAAACACTGGAAACAGGGTGAAAAGAGCAGACTATGATTGAAAGGCAAAATAGAGAGACACTCCCTCTGGAGGGAACTCTGGGATTTTAGTTTTTGCAGCAACAACCTATAACACACTAGGAAAATGCACAAGGCATCTTTTCAAGGCTGAAGAATTTTTGTACCTGTAATATTCTATTTTAGCTTATTTTCTTTTGTTTTATTCTCTTGGCCTTTTAATAACTGTTTTTACATTGTCATTTATTACGTGTTTCTGTCCTGCTATATTCTTGGAATAGAACTTCCTTGTACAATTCCTTGTGTAGAAATGTGCTATATAAATAATCTTGCCTTGCCCGAACAGTGTGTGTGTGTGTGTGTGTCCACATATAGCCTGACTGCATACTAGAACAGAGAGATTACAGGTGTTTGCAGGTAGATAACTCGCCGCAACGCCATTGGCTGAGGGCTGCAGGTAATCACCTGGACTGGATTGCCTTATAAGGAGACTCTGCTCACAGTCCTGCAGTAAATCCCTCCTTCTAGATAGCAACTCTCAAAACATGTCTTCCCTTCCCTTTTTTCTCATTATACCTGTGTTGTTTTCTTTTCCTATCCATGCAAAGTGGATTCACCCTGCTGCTGTTTTACTCACATTCCTCTTTGTTATAAGACAGAAAAGGGAGGAAGAAGAACGAGAGACGGTGTGTTTTTAGGGGGGAACTACACCTTTCTTGGCTCATCGGATTGTAAGCTGATAACCTGGTTCGTACCAGCAAGCTGTTACATAAGGGATAGGATGTGTGTGTGTGTGTGTGTGTGTGTGTGTGTGTGTGTGTGTGTGTGTGTGTGTGTGTGTGTGTGTGTGTGTGTGTGTGTGTGTGTGTGTGTCCCAGAATTGTTCTTTATGACACTGACCTTGTTTCAGAATATATCACCATAGTACAATAGCTGCCCACTGCTCCTAGTACTACTCCTGGTAGGGTTAAAAGCAGAGAACACATGTCACTGTGTGTGTGCTCTGCATGTGTGACCATTAAAGAGGGGTTCATCCCTCCCAATTCTATTCTATACAACCCAGTACATTGTGTTTTCCATAGCTGATAGTACATTGTAAACCACTTC
>NW_011339557.1:0-1746 GCF_000735185.1 Notothenia coriiceps | reverse complement strand
CAGCGTGTGTCCTCACAAGAGGAACGTTCCCGATGATGTTCTCAGGAGAGTGGTGAGTGTGTGTGTGTGTGTGTGTGTGTGTGTGTGTATGTGTGTCACCAAAGCTATCGATAAACAAACCTAAAATAATAAAATATGTTGTTTAAAATGCAAATGCTGTATCAAGAGGCATAACATGAAAATACCTGAATATGAGAGATAAGACTTCATTCCACCTCTCATATTGGAAATGATTTGAATATGAAAAGGCAGAAAGAATAAAAGGATAACGCAGTGAAATGTCTGTTAAAGAAACATCCTGCCTGCTCATGATCTCCAATAATACCCATAAAAGGTTTTTTTAAAGCACCAAAGGGTTAACAGTGGTTGGAAATGTCCCTCTTGTGTCGACCTTTACTGACACATGCATTAAGGGAGTATCCTGTTGGAAAAAATTATAAATAAGAAGATGGTTATTAACATTATATAGCACTGTTATAAACAAACAGATAAAGATAAATGTGTTTATAGCTAAGGGACAGGCTGTTAGATTCAGACAACAGAGGTCAATACCCTCGTTTCCTTATGTTGTGAGTGTAGGTACATCTCTTGGCCCACGTCACAGCTCCATCCTAGATAACAGTTTTTAGGTCAGTTACCGCTCACAGTCATGTAACATCCTGTTTCTCCAGAACGAGACCAGAGGAATCGTCATGGTGAACTTCTACAACGACTACGTGACCTGCAGCGAGACCGCTAACCTCTCAGATGTTGCAGGTAACAACTACTGTCATGTCGAAGGCTGTTAACCTGGTTAAATATTAACATTTATCATTCCGTCTATAAAATTCCTTATCTCCATCCACTTTTTCTCATTTTTACAGCTTTATGTTACTTTTTTGAATTTCTCTTGTTCAACTGCCAATGTGCAACACAGTAACAATCAGATAACCACAGAGTCATACATATCTCAGGGGGCAGTTTATAGATTTCAGCATCTTTTTAATGTCCATAGTTCTCCAAAGTCCCGTTTATAAAAAGCTGTATAATTAACGTTATTTCTCCACGAACATTGATAGTTTATATTGTATGTTATCAAAAAGAACATGTAATGTCTGCTGTAATTGTTTCTTTATCTCTTAGAGCTAATGATGTAAGTTCATATTGATAAAGCATTGTATTGCAATATTAGGTTTTTGAAAGGTTTCCTAAAAGCACTGTTTGATTGAAATGACTAGTTTCAATGCAAAGGTTAATTATTCATAAGTCATTTACAAAGATATGTGCCCTCTCACAACTGTGATGAATGCAAATCCCACTGCAATATAAAATAAGAGTAAACTCTTTAAACTCGATCTTGCAGTATTGCAATATATTGAACAGTAAGCTATCTGTAGATCTCCAATGCTCAGTCCTACTCATAATATATATATATTAGGGCCGGGACTTTAACGCGTTAATTAAGATTAATTAATTACACAAAAATTAACGCGTTAAAAAAATTAACGCATTTTAATCGCACTTATTTTTGCACCGCGGAACGTTTCTCACTGGATGAGTTTCAGGGGTACCGATTATACTGGAGCACCAACTAACGTTCATTACTTCAGACAACAACAAACCACAGTGAACAATAGTCAAACGTGAACGAAGAAGCTGATGAGACCGCTTTGGTTGGCCCCGTGGATGGGACATTTTGTTTTAAAAAACGGACGGATGGAAGCGTCAATAAGAGCACGGTTGTTTGCAAATTATGCAAAAAGGAAT
>NW_011339556.1:30009-60377 GCF_000735185.1 Notothenia coriiceps | reverse complement strand
GCTCCATCACTGCAGCAGGGAGACAGACATACTGCAGCCTGTCTGTCTCACTGCCTGTCTCTCTGTCTGTCTCACTGTCTGTCTCTCTGTCTGTGTATCTGTCTGTCTGTCTCACTGCCTGTCTGTCTGTGTGTCTGTCTGTCTCTCTGCCTGTCTGTCTCTCTGTCTGTTTGTCTGTGTGTGTGTGTGTGTGTGTGTGTGTGTGTGTGTGTGTGTGTGTCTGTCTGTCTGGTGGGCAGACTGCCAACACAAACTGACAGCGGATGGCGCCGGCAAAGAGGTGACTTAAGTTAGGGGTGAATAAGCTAAAAGCAGCCGACACTAATGTCAGATCTCACACAGACACAACACAACGTTCACTATGCTTGTGTGTTCTCTTTCACGTATAGAGCTGTATAAACATAATAAATACAATGATGTGAATATATATAATATGTTATCTTTTACAAATAAAGATTATTCACATAATGATTTGAAAGCTCATGACTTTGGCCTTCAGCAACTATATTTAAAAAAAGAAAAAGGCTAATTTCAACAAAGAGAAAAACCTTTAAAATAATCTTAAAAGGTGAGTGAGTAGACCCGTGGCCTGATTTTCAAGGAAAGGTAACTCTTTGAATGGAAGTGTTCATCAGTACTTTGAATATTTGTTATTTCCAGTTAGAGAGGAAGGAGCTTATACAAACGTTCATTGACAGCGCTGACTAGACAGAAACCTTAGAGTTCGCTGTGGAGATGTGAGGAATATCACATCAATACGTCCAAATAAAGTTAATACCTTGGATTTTAATCTGCAGTTTTGTTATGTAGTTTATAACAAGGACACAATTAGTTATCGTCCGACAAAAGAAAACATTTTTTTTATTATTTTTCCCAGAAGGAAACCATCATGAACTTTTGGCCAAGAAGTGAAGACAGAGAGAGGAATAGATGGAGGAGGGGAAATTATTCCAGAGGAAAACAAACCTCACAGATTTCTGCCTGATATGCATACACCACCGCAGTGCTTAGCTCCCTCTCGCTTCCTCTCCGTCTCACACACACGCTCGCTCACACACACAGCTGACCTTTACAGTGAGAAAGGAATACATGAATAAAACTAAAATCTGCAAATGACAAATCTGCATTTGGCCCTCCAGGTTTCCCTCGGGGCGAGTTTCAGAGAGTCAAATGAGGGCAGTTGGATTTAATCTGCCGCCTCGGGAATGCACACACACAAATAACACACATACATGCACACTAAGGCAAGCCAGCGGGCTGATTTGCTATTAAACAGACCAACCAAACATTGATTTTCATTTCATTTGCTAACAGGAACAAAAGTGATTACTGTGAGGAAAGAGAAGAGGAGAAGAATACAAATATGACCGGAAATGAGGAGCAAGGAGAAAAGTATTGAGTCAATGGAATAGGAGAGAATCTCAAAGCAGAATTAAAAAAGTTGGCACGAAAGGAAGAGACTCCCCAGTGGACACCGCAGAGGAAAAGAGAGGAGAGTAGGGAGGATCAGGGGAGGCAGCAGCAACAGTTTGACCTTGGTCCAGGGAGTCAAGTCAAGAATCACAAAACGTGTTAATCCCCACAGAGCGCCTTTCCTCTCTGCTCCTACTGCTCTGGTCTGTTTCAGTCAGCAGAGCTTATCGGAGACGGCAACACCAGCGGGATATCTGGGAGCCGCCTGACCGGTCACTCGCTCTATTATTGATGTCTGTGTGTGAGATTATTTGATGATTAATTTGAATTGATTTGTAATTTAGTCTATGAAATAAAGACAGATGCTCATTCCAGATTCGCATAACTGAAAATGATGTCTTTAGGCCCGCAGGTTTAGTGTGATATTGAAAGCCAATATCAAATCTTACTTGGTTTACAATGATGGAAAAGAAAAATAAGCAGAACAAAGTTAGACAGGGCACATTTTTGGGAATATTTGGGATGGCCAATTAGTTATTCTGCCTTAGTGTAGGGATGGGTATTGAAAACTGGTGCCAAGTTTTCCAATATCTTACAATCATCTCCGTGAATATGGATGCTTTGCTATAGTTGCGTGTGAACAAAGACATAGCAACATGCGCAGTCTGTATCGTGTTTGGGAACAGCGCTATGGCGAAGGAAAAAAAACACTCAAAAGCATACACTATAATTAGTTCAAGCTCTAATGTGCAAGAATTATTATTTGGCAAAGGTTTCATAATGTGTTCAATTGCAATAAATGTTGTTTTCTGCGAAAAACAGGTTATGAATGTCCTGTTCTAACACTAGCTTTAAGCAGCTTATAACAAACAATTACAAACTAGAAATGCTAAGAATTTTTTATATCAGAGAAAATATTTAAATAAAATAATGTAATGTGTGTTTTATGGAAATGGCCACTAAAGAAAACAACAACCAACGACAAACTAGGATAACATATTTACCTCCAAGTAATCTTTTTCCAACCAACAATTTGTCAACTGGAATATATAATAAAAACGATATTGATACAATACCATAAATTCCCATTTAGTGTGTAATGTGTAGAGACCTGGTCACACTTTTTAAAAACAGCTACACTTTTAGACCTGACGTGTTTTGCACAAGCTGTACTGATCCACTGGAACGCCACTTAACTTTTTAGCATTACGAAAGGGCAAAACACTGAAATTCACATCTTGCATTAAAGCAGTGGATCAAAGACGGAAGATTAAAAAGAAGATTAATAAATAAATTAAATGGGTTTCAAGTTCAGAGAAAAGGACTCAAGAGATTTACTTTCCTCCGAAATTGTGTTGCCTGGAGCAGAAAGAGTTAACGACGTGAATAAAACCTTCAGCACCTTTTAAGAGAGGCTTGACTGACAAGGTGCAGAAGCCTGACATCTTTGCACAGTGTGTGTGTGCGTCTGTGTGTGTGTGTGTGTGTGTGTGTGTGTGTGTGTGTGTGTGTGTGTGTGTGTGTGTGTGTGTGTGTGTGTGTGTGTGTGTGTGTGTGTGTGTGTGTGTGTGTGTGTGTGTGAGAAGAGGAGGTTTAGGTATTCGGTCTGTTAAGCATCTGTCATTAAACGGTGTGTGTTGTGTGTCTTTCATGCTACACTGCTTTCACTCCAAGCAGAAGTGAAAAGGGTCAGAAGAGAGTTATATTCAAAATGTATAGAGTCCGCTAACAGGATTATAAAAGGTAGATTTGTTCAATAAAGAAAAGATTGGAAAATGAATATCTCTAACAAAATGGGTTTGTCCTTCAGGTCATAGTTGTACAGAAAGCCATTTTTTAAAGCAAATATTCTGAATAAAGCTTGTTTCACTCTCAATTGTGATGATTTACTGCTGTTTCTGTGTCTGATCTGTTTCATTTCAAACCAAATCTCCTTCATATTCAGAGTGTTGGGAGACAAAAAAAACAACAAGGCGACATCACCTGGGAGAAGTGGTGAGAATTGTTATTTTGAAAATGATTTATAGGAAAAATAATCATCATCTTATATGATATAAGATGGAAAGATATTTCCTACTGCTTAATGTATTAAGGATGTTTATGTTCATGTTTCAGTACCTGATTTCTGAAGAAACTACTCGTCTGAATCAGAGCAGACTGTTTGCACATCAACACTTTTTACAAGAGATAGTTGAAAAAGACAGAAAGACAATAACATGGTCAACACATCAACTTTTGACATGATCATAATAAAATAAGTCATTTAAAATATCTAGTTCTATTCACTATCCTAAAGTCACCGGATTTCCTATTAATATCAACTCTAAATGTTTCCCCCAGCGATAAATGTTACCGTGTAAATTCTACCGTGTAAGATTTACAACATCTGGGGCAATTTTTCAGACTCTCTGGTGAGATTAATTAACTGAGGCAACTTGTTGGACACATATTTAACCAAAAAGCTATGTGTGTGAGAGAGCTTGGTTCAAATCCGCCTCAGTCCCTGAAGAAGGGAGTAAAGAACAGGCTTTGCTTCCTCTGTTTCAGAAGATACAATGTTGGAACTATCAGCGTGGGAAAGAGCAGATTTTCACTTATTTGATCTAAAACTATGTTTCATTTGTGTGTGCTTCTTTAGGCCTGATGCAAGGACACAGACACATATGTGTCCAATTGTACTGAATGAACTGTTCCTCAGTGGTATTTAAAAATGTTTTGCTGTGAATGGCCACATGCTGTACAGAAAACCTGCTGCAAATAAAACATGGATTATGTTTGAAAGGCGCTGCAGCAGAAGACCTTTAAAAACAGACATTTAAATGATGGATTGATAAGAAAAGAATGGCTGGAGCAGTGATGGGTGAAGGGTGTGAAGTTGCTTATCAGTCAATCAGAGCGGGATGTTTCCTCCATCTTGTGCACAGCTGTAACCTGCTGCTGCTTCCTATGATGCCCGAGAGAAAATGTCATAGTCCTTCCTGCTATGGAGGTACAAGTAAACTGACTAATTAGTCCAGTTGGTATGTTATGCAAAACACAATTTATATTCTTAGTGTGATATAAGAGGAGGTGTGGAGAGAATATTAAAGTTGTGTTTTCTTACACTTGTTTGATCATCTAAAACTATTGTGTCTTTCTGCTGGCTCTCGCAGGATCTATTTGCTCTGAAGTGCTGCGCCTTTACTGAGTCAAGGTTGTCATAGAGAGGACCAAGGTAAAGGTCTTGTTTCAAAGCCACGTAGGCCAGCACTGCTCGGCTCCCTGTCTCCTGTGTGGAAGGACAGCAGCAGCAGCAGAGGAGGCCACTGCAGCGTTTATCAGCTGGTAGTTACACGCTACATTTCCTGAGTGATGCTGCCGCGGCGCGTCCTGCAGCAGCAGAGCGCTGAGGGGCTCCGAGGAGCTCGCCCACCCAGGCGGCGAGATGCTGAGCTGCTGATGAAGTGAGGGGTCACTGCAGGGCTAAGTGAGACCTCACACTGGACCAGCAGGCCAGACCTCGGGCCACCATGGCATATGGGTGTGAAGGAGGTGAGGAAGCTGAGGAGGCATTGTGGGGGGGAAGGGGGCACCCAAGCTGTCCTCTCCGCCTCTCACGAGACCCCAAGCTGTCACAACAGATATTTACCAGCCCTCACACTAAACACCCACCAGGGAGAGGGGGGCAGCATCCTTCCTCTTTCAAACAGAGGGATGGAAAGCAGGAAGTATGGAGGACACAATAAGTAATCTCTCCTTCCTGCTGCTGTGATGTCTGAATGCCGGGTCGCTGTCCTCTGATACTCCTGCAGACCTGCTAATGATAGCCACTGGGAGGATGAAGGTCTGACCTAAATACTTATTTTAGGTCTGGAGCTGACTTGTGAGGGAACCAGTGTACACAGAACAGAGGGAGTCAGAGCCGGACAGGAAGTGACACACTCCACGGGTCACACCACAGAACACACAGCTGCAGAGCAGAGGGCAGAGGGCACACTGAGAGACTCTCCAAACACTGTACGGCCACAACGGCCCACACTGAACTACAGGGATTCTTTCACTGGACTAAAGCTGGAGAATCGAGCAAAGAGAGAGCAAATCATCAGTGCCAGTCTTGGATACTTTCTACTGCAGAGAACTTATGCTGAAAAGAGTCAATAAATAGATTAGATAGGCATAAAGAGAAAATACAATTGCTCTAGATTTATCATTAAATGCAAATGTTTGCTTCACTGATTTGAGGAAATGCTTTGCATTTTATTATATATATATATAATATATATATATATATATATATATATATATATATATATCATTCTATATATATATATATATATATCATTCTATATATATATAATAATACCTAGTATATATATATCACATTCTATATATACATTGTTCAGAATGCGTGAGAAATGTCATGAAGGGCTGCAACAACCAAGGAATGTTTTAGTCGGTTATTCATGAACTAATCCCAGATTCTCAATATTCAAGGTGATTTCTCTGTCTTATTTTATCAATCCAAATGTATTCAGTATATAGTATATATATACAGTATATATTCATTAACACTGAGTACCGTTCTCTAGCATTATAAGCATTGTAGAGAATGACATTTTGACCGAACATTAGTGAACGCAGCTGTGATCTCAGGAGCTTTCTTCAATCGTGACTACAAGCTCTTTCTCTGTAAAAACACTTCACACTCCGCCTGCTTCTGTCTGTTGAATACATGCTGCTTACACCGTCCCTCCACCAAACATCCCCCCCCCCATCATGCTCTTCACTTTTTCCACACCCGAGAGCCTATTGACCGGGTGTCCCAGTACCACGCGTATCACTTAACCTCGCGTCAAAACACAGGTGTAACGTAAGCCCGGGGAGCAGGCGAAGGTCCCGAGCTCATAAAGAAATGTGCGAGCTGGAAGTAGCACCCTGCGTGTAAGAAGGGCCCCTCTTTGAGAGCCGAGTGCAGAGTTACTGCAGCGAGGGCAGCTGGAAGGCAGCCAGACACTGACAGAGGCACACCTTCACCTCGGGGATCCGCAACACAACGGAACAGAAATACGACTCGGCGGTAATGAAAAGCAGAAAGTAATGAGCATTTTTAAATGGAGGGCATAAAAAGGAAGGTAGCTGCTCTTACCAGGGCGCCCCGTATATCCGGAATCCCTTTATGGTGACGTCCGAGTCGTGCAGGTAAACACAGTTTGAGAGGAGCGTCTGCACATCGTCAAAGTCCTCAGGTTTGAGTTTGGATACAGAGGGGAATCGGTAGTAATCCTGCTTGACCAGCTCGGCCATAAAGTCCTTATCAAAGGTCAGCTCGTGGTTGCCGGCGATCACCACCTTGAACTCGTAAGGGAGGCCACCTGAGGGAGATCAGAGGGAGAGGGGTGTGAGCTGGAGTCTCAAATCCACATATTTATCCACACGTTATGGCAAGAATTTCCACAGCGCTGACATTTGCTTAATATACCTCTTACCTGAAACAACCATTTGCTGTTCAGGTGATTTTAAACATGTCAGGAAAAAGAAAGAAAATCGCTTCACCAATAGGAAATAATTACATGTCTGTGCACAAGCTGACTGAAGACACAGAACTCTGTATCACGAAGCCCTGTATAACAATATTAAACCAACAGATTGGTAAATATTGACTAGACTACCATCCAAAACAAATGTAGTCTTTTGCCTTTTTATTATGGTTGCAATATTTTAAGAATGAAGATGATTGTTGTATGTGATTTATCAAAATGCCACCAATACAGTGATATCCCATTCCTGAAAACATTGGTTTGATTAGCACATAATACAAATGTGTTGCTTGATAAAAGTATTTCTGAATCCACATTTCTCCAGGTTTTTCATACTGCTTGTTTGGAACTAAGTATGGATATTATTGAGCGCTCACTAAATCTGCAGAATATTGATTATTAAAGATGGAAACTGATTCATAGCACACTGCAGATTGTGCAGCTCTGTCCCCCTTTAAGCAGAGGAGTACTTCATAAAATCACTAAGGGCTTGCACTGTTCCACTTGGCTGTCCTGGTATTTTGTACATGGAGCATACACCCTCCTCAGGAGCTCCCTGTATATCTAACCCAGAGCACAGATTAGGACTGTAGTGAAACCTCACTCAGACAGGCAGAGGTTACAGCACAGCTGACGGCTCGGCTTGACCCCTGCAGACCACCGTACATGTCCGCAGACACCGGGCGGCTGCAGGAAGCACGAACTTGAACTAAATAGAGGAGAACATCTATTACAATTCTCATCCCCTCATCTTTCAACTTCGGCTGTGCCCTTTTCGCTCGGCTGTCTGGTGATTTGTCCCGGTTCCCCTTCGCCATCAAGAAACAGACTTACTACTTTATTCCAGCCGATTGAGCACTCGAAGCTCTGGCCTTCATCACCCCTCCATTATTTTTAAAGATTTTTTCCCCTCTCCTTTATTCTATTTTTTACGCTTTTAGTGGATTCTGTTACCTTCTTTTTTTGCATTGCCTGAATGTTCTGTATAGGTATCTACAGGCTTTATTAATGTGTATAGTTTGATTAATCAGATTCCTTTCTAGAGGATCTATTCTATCTATTAATAGCTACAAAATATCAGCAAATTGTAAAAAAGTTGAAACTAAAATAAATCAGTTTTCTCGCCTTGTTTTTCAACTCATATTTTTTGTTTATCATGAAATAATATAACAAAAGTAGTCGATACTCAAAAGAGGGAATTCGAACTTGAAAAATAAAGATATATAGCTGGCATTTAGCAAAGGTTTACCAGAGAAAATATTTATAAGAAGAATTCACGGATATTGTACAAACTATTGCGTTATTATTAGCAGAATAGATGTCCCTATCCTCCTACAAATGGAGTTTAACTGACAGGAAAGTATTAGTCTCAGAGACATTAGATATCCCCTTTCGCTCTGTAACGTATTGCTCTGCCTAGTGATAGCAAAAGGTTATGATGCATGCCAGGAGGGCATATTGAATAATATGTTGAATAAAGAATCCAATATAATGTTGAATAAAAAAGCTTTTTGAGTCATGCCAGAAAGTGAGAGAAAAGATGTAAACTCATGAACTGCTCAATTCTGCAGCGGTCAAGTTCGCAATTGAAAATAAAGATAAAAGAAACTGAATAGAATATAAATGCAATCAGGATATGCTGGCTCTATGCAGATATATTAAAACTTTCCCCCTGCTTCCATCTAGTGTGTGTGTGTGTGTGTGTGTGTGTGTGTGTGTGTGTGTGTGTGTGTGTGTGTGTGTGTGTGTGTGTGAAAATGAAAGAATCCATGGTTCCCCGGTCTACAAGGTTTCATTCCCGCTCCTCTAAATTAGCTCTTGTCGCGTCTCAGGATCATAAATTCCAGTCTAACCTTATATGAGAGCCCGTCTCTCAGTCCCCCAGCACTCTAACTGGATCACACAGCCATTAATACACACATACAGACACACACACGCACACACACAACAGCAAGCGAATCATCCTCCCCACCAGCAGGCAGGGAAAATATGGGGGGAAACATAATTACCATCAAACAACTCCATCCCCATCACTCTACTGGGAATCTCTACTGCTTTTTATTGCCACCGTGATACATCTTACAGAGGGCTGCTGGAGTGATACACACAGATTGATTTCCTATCCCTCGCCCACAAAAGGTATGAAAGAAAAAACTAAGAAAAAAAAATCACTTTTTCTCAAACCTCTGGAAATGTAAACTTTCATAAGTCAAAAGATCAGAAATGGAAAAGATTCTAGTTTCAATTTAATAACTGAGGTCACGTGATAATTGTATCCACTATATAAATGTCAATATATATAATTATGGCGCTCTAATGGGGATGTGATAATCACAAATATTTATTTCAAATGATTGACTCTTTAAACAAATGTTTGAAGAATTGCAGAAACAATCTCAAACCACAAGCGCAGGAAGGGAACCACATATCTCTCTGTTAGACATCACCGTTCAACACACATATTTAACCTCGGTACATCTACACACGTACACATCTGAGCCTCTGGGAGCAGCTTAAAGCCGCAGATCAGAGCCGCTGCTCTGCCATCACACAGGCTGGGTCAGGGAAAGCTCGTTCCTCTGCATCGATCTCCTACCATCTACTTCACGGAGCCAAACAGGAGGCGACGGCCCCCACAGACTTCCTCCAGGAGCAGACAAAGGAGGCCGAGAGGGAGGGGAGGGCCACTGACACACTGCTCAGTCTACAGCTTTTAATCTACATTAACAACCTCATCCAGCTTTACATTTAGAATCTGTTTAGATTTTGTAGATTATTGTGTGGATGATACATTGTGAACAACACATGTGTTTTGAAATCAGAGGAAGATCTAGTGAAGGTTAACGCTCTGTAGCCGGTGGGCACCACGTAGTTAACAACTGAAGTTGCATTATGATGCTTTCAAGCTCTATTCAGTAAAAATCTGCACAGGGTAAAGGTAAATTATACTGTTATCATGATGTGTTCAAATGTGATCTTGTAAAATTCGGTTTTTGGCGGGAAGCTTTTGAAATCAAGTGAATGTTTTCACAGTTATATAAGATATATATGTTTAACTTCATAACACTACCTCTAAGCAGCTTGAACTACATAATACAACATTATTGAGGCAAATATTTTTTAGGAAAGCAAATATTTAAATGAAAAAGTCCATAATTTCTTAATAATTAGAATGTAGTGTTTTAATGCCAACATTCACTATAGATGACAAAAACAAACGGTAAAGTATGATTTGTGCCAGTATGAGCCACAGCAGCTGCACTTGATCCCAACTGTTCTCGTTATATTATTAGTTTTTATTATGAAATTCCATCTTTATTCTGATTATAGGACTTAATATATTATAATAATTTTCATAACCTTATAACTCAGATTTATAACTTATCATTTTAGACCCTCCAGAAAAACGCGATTCTGCGATCGCAGAATTTACCGCATAATCAGCAAAATGGCGCAGATTTTTAAAAGGCCGCATATTTATCAAAAGGCCGCATAATCCCCGCATTTTTCCACACAAAGTTGAGAAAAAAAAAAGTTGAGTCGTCTTGACGTGACGTCATCAGCTCGCTTATCACAGAATGTAAACAACACTGTATAGAGTGAACGTGTGGAGCTCATACGATAGAGAAAACACCAAGATGAAAAAATCTAATCCATCTCATTTACAGACGAACATTTCTACTAAAGACCGGGCAAAAAGTGGGGGGAAACTATTCTGCACCCCGTGCAACTGTGTGTTGGAGCCATAGACTGTATATAGGTTGGAGCATAAGAGAAAATCGACGGTGGCGACCCACTTTGATTCATTCAAACATTCGAAAATGCTTTCTGCTGCTGCGGACAAGAAAGCCAAACAACTCACGTTCACCGAGGCATCAACCTCCAAAATCTTTTCGAGGGCTACAAGAAACGAGGTGAGAAGCCTACAAGATTGAAGCTGGTCAGATAACGAACGAGTAAATGAAAACAGAATGAGGCGGAGAAGTGTGTGTGTGTGTGTGTGTGTGTGTGTGTGTGTGTGTGTGTGTGTGAGATTAAAATAGCCCAATTGTACTTTTAACAAATAAAATAAACTATTAGTAATTATTTAAAAAAATTGTTATTCTTTTCCCCGCATATTTAGCAACTTTCCGCATATTTCACAACTTCCCGCAATTTCACCGCATAAAATCACATAAAAACCCTGCATGTTTAATCGCATAATCAAGGACTTTGCGAATTTAGCCCGCATAATCAAGGATTTTAGCCCGCATTAATAAAGGAAATTTAGCCCGCGTTTTTCTGGAGGGTCTAACCTTTTGACTCATTTAAGTGGCAGGAACAGTTTGTGGTAAATTTTCCATCCTCTGACCCCACTTCACAAACCAGGCAGTGCGCTCCAAAATACACTACAGCCCTTTTCCACTTTGCCCTACATCGATTCTCCATTAGGGGCCAATATCTGTTTTCACCAAGGCTTAACAAAGTACAAAACACACACACACACACTTTACGTAGCTGTCTGTGTTGATGGATGAACGAGTTTGATAGAAAAGCTGACCAGTGTGTCCTCCTGGTGATTGCCATGAGCTGTGTTGGCAGTGACAAAGCAGAAACAAGTAGTGTGTGTGCAAAATGTGTGTGTCAGGGGGAATTAGGGTACAGCACCTGGTCATATGGGTACACTTTATGAGAGGTTATGTCTAGAAAAAAGTAAAAGGGAAGCAGATTTTTGTCAATGTTTGTTAAATACACTGCAAACCTGTAATATTATGCAGCAGTTTTTTGTTTTGTTTTGGTTTTAAAAGTAACAAAAGTTCTCAGTTTCAAAATGACTTTAAGCCTTTCAGATAAAGTTTGGAATAAACTAATTTTTGGCAGGGTCAAGCTTTTAAAACATGGTTTTTTTCTGACTGTATTGGCTCTTCAATTCACATCAGGTGGCCTTTTGCACCACTGAGCTTAAGCAAAACTCCCTACAGAGTGGATACAACCAGTGTGGAAGTGGGATTGTTTTACTGGGTGGACGGAAGACCACTATTGACGCGCTCGTGAACTTGTCAACGGGGGGGGGGGGAGACCTCTGTGTCGCATGTCAGCGCAACTTAACATGATCGCCGTTTTAGACCAATATAAATAATAATAATAAGGGCGGGTGCCGACGTTCAGCGAACCGAACTCCGACCTTTCTGCGCGACTGTCCACCAATATGCGGGACCTCGTAGTCTCAATTTGTGTGGGACACAATCGGGACAAATTAATAAAAATGCTGTGTGTGCAGGTCCCGCACTAACGGGACACCTGTGTCACCACACATACACATGCACACACACAACAACACACAGTGCTACACACAACCACACACACAACACCACAGTGCTCACACACCACAACAGTGCACACATGCTCCACACAACATATGTGCTCACACACACACACACACACACACACACACACACAGTGCTCACACACACACACACACACCACACAGTGCTCACACACACACAGTGCTCACACACACACACACACAGTGCTCACACACAGTGCTCACACACACAGTGCACACACACACACACACACACACACACACACACACACACACACACACACACACACACACACACACACACACACACACACACACAAGCTACGTTTTTATTATAATTACTGTGAAATGTATTATGTTTTCGTCATTATTACAATAAATACAGACTTGCAACTGATAACACTGGCAATGATTTTATATTTATTAGACTATAAAAAAAAATATCACGCTTCAAATAAGTGGGGGTACGGCGTCCAACGCCCACTACACCGGAACATAAAAGGTTGAAGCAACTTTATACATAAGGAGGTTAGAAGAAATGTAACCATGTCTCGACAACAATCCCCAAAACAATGGTATATATGGAACTCTTATATAAATGGAGCTTTCCAATGTTTCTGCACTATTGTGAAAACAGCCTCAAATGTATATAACAGCAAAGAAGAAGAATAGGAGGAGGCTGTGAGTGTGAAAGTCAGTGCGTGAGGATTGAGATGTAAGCTATGTTTCAGGTAAGTTCTGTTAAAGATGTGACTGTTTGAACATGCAGAGCATACTGAGGGACAGCAGAGAAGTGGAATATGCTGCAGAGGAGGTTTGAGAAGTCTCTACAGACGGCTGTTTTTGCTGTGAAAACTGGGTCAGCGTTGGTATCCAGTGCAACTGCTGTGAATCCAGACTGACTGCAGCCGCTGTCGACTGTTGAGAGGCCGAACTTTGACAGCTACCTTTAAACTCAGCAGGGTGTGATACTGAAAACATAGATGTTGAAAGCAGTGCCACTTTAAACTGAGGAGTTTACTTTTAGTTTGAACCTGTGAAAATACGTCAGACTCTTTCAAAAAACGCTCTGAACTTTTGTTGTAATTATTCAGTGAGATATAAATAAAAATACGGGTTAGAGAAGCATTTTCATGAGTCACTGCCTGATCCTGGATTTTGAGGTGAAGGCTGAAACCAATCTCAGAGCTTCACTTCCATCTATGCTATTTTTAAGATTCAACCGCTTCCTGTTTCATGTTGTGTTTCCCTCTTCTTATCCTCATTTTAGACATTCCATTCACTGTTTTGTGAAAACCGCAGAGGTGTGCAGGCTTCCCCCTGAGTCTCCACGTTGTTTTTACGTTAAAAAGGGTTGCAAAAATACTCAACCAGTACGACTGGACGATTAATAGCAGGGACAACTCTGGTGTGTCCAGGATTGCTTTGGATGTTTATTCTCCCCTTTGAGCCAATGAGCGACATCAAATGTGACTTGCTGGCTTAATGAACACCGATTTTGTTTGATAAGAGTGTTTGTGTGTTTTTTTCAATAGCTAACCTTCTGACTTATGTCAAAACTCACAAGGATCTCCAGCCCTACTTGTAATGTCCTCTTGTGTGTCCTCTTTATTCTGGTCTCCATGAGAGCATGAAAGCTGATGGAGAGGTGCAACATTTTACTTTTGAGTTGAAACATTCACAACTCATGTACTCTTCCCCAAAATGTATCCAATCCTGCTAAGGGCTGATATAAATAAAAACTATCGAAATATATACTAAATAGCTCAAATGTCTTTTAACGTTACAGTTGGTGTGGTGGGTGGCTCTTATTGATTTATGCACTTAGTGAGAGGGACTGTCGGTCAGTATGTTTGTGTGAAACATGACTACAGAGGGACACACATGCTTCTTCTCTCGCCTCTAAGGTCTACACACACACAGGGCCAGCACTCCCACCCACAGCATGGTGCCACAGGGAGAGGTCAAAGGTTAACTGAGGCAGGGTGTTAGGTCAGAAGGGTTAAACTGGACACTTTAGCACAGCAGTTGTGGGGTCAAGAGGGGAGTGGCGGGGTTGTCACTGTGTGGTCCAGTTACTAGTTATGCGTGCAACATGTCTCGTGCCCCCTCCCTACACGGAGAAGTTGTGCGTGTCAGCTCTGTGTGTGCACGAGAAGTATGCGTGCGTGCAGACGGATGTGTGTGTTAAGCAGCTTAATACCTAGCCAGTCGTTGAACTTCTTAACCTCGGAGGGCAGGCCCAGCTCGGTGAAGTCACCCGTGTGCAGCAGCACGTCGCCGTAGGGCATCTGGATGCCGTCTGTTCGCGAGTGTGTATCAGACACACACACAAACCTGGTGTGTCCTGTTGGCTTGGGAGTGTCATAAGGAATGGGGTCCACCCTGCAGAAAGACAGAGACACAGAGAGACAATGAGCCCTAAACTTTGATTTGATAACATGTCACATTTTCGTCTGAGGAGTTGAAGCGCCTAGGACTCTGGGCAAATTGGTTCTTTGTCGTTGCCTGTTGAAGTTACTCAAAGTTAAAATATATGGTGTTTTTTGCAAGGATCCAGTCCAGAACAGGAACTTTGTTTCAGCATTCCCCTGCTCGCAAAGGAAATGTAATATCAGTAATCTCAGCAACTCGATGAACTCAATTCATTTTGTTTTGCACTCTTTTAAGATTATTTGTGAGTTGATGGTGTACACACCTCTTTTATTGTGTTGAAGTAACAGCTTTCGTATTATTACCATATTATGTATGCTCTTATCTGTCAATCACACAACCATATTTGAGTGATGTGGATATCTAAAGGAAACAAACATTTTCCGTGAAAATGTAGACAGAATAAACTGAAATAATGGTGTTCTCCTTTTGAATGAATTGTTCAAATGTATCATTTATTTCTCTACTCAACCTACATTTCATTAATGACAATACATACAAATTGCTCAAATGCAGGAACAGCACATCATTTTTTTGACAGTTGGTTGTTCAGTCCTTGATGTTGCTGATATGTTATGGTCTATAAAAAATGCATTAAGCAAGCTTCTTATCACACACACATGCTTCTTATAATGCTTTCCATATGTGTTGTTGTTGTGTATGTTATTATAACCTACAAATTCTCAATTCACCATTTTAAAAAAAGGTACACAACTCAGTAAGCACTAAGCATCCAAAGCACATAAAGCAAACTGCGAATGATAACATTTTTCACTTCTGCCCTTGTTTTTATTTAATAATTGTGAAGATTATTCTCTGTATAAAAGAGCTGCAATTCAAAGGACGTGCCCTTTTTCCTCTTTGTGATATTTTAAATAGATGTAGCAGATCCAGAAGCATATTTTTAGGAAATGTATGCAAATGTCATACCATCTAGCAGAAGGGGCACAGCTGAAAACTGGAACCTTAAAAAAAAGATCATTTGTTGTGCAAAATAAATTACATGGTTCACAGAATAACGCATGCAGCAGAGCAAAAATGCATCTCAAAGAAAAGATGGTAAAAAGATGTGTAGTTCGAGCTGAAAAAAACAACCAGCGTTCGGGGTTGATTTGTGCACACAAAGAGGGCAATGGCTGTTTTGTGGCATCAGATTGGCTAAAGAGACAGTGAATTAAGGCATGCCATGTCCTTTCTACCCATTATCTGAAGAAAAACACTTAGGCCCAAGTCTGGCTGAAAAAAAAAAGCTTTTTATTCAGCCTTTTTGTTCGATGTAAGCACGTCTGTTAAAAAGGAAGAAAAACCTGTACTCTTCTGACTGAAATGAAAGAGGGGGGGAAATCATCTTGTCTGTAATTGAAGTCTGCAATGTGCAATCCTCCAGCACTCTGCCACTAGGCCATTATTTCATTAGGAGAGATGTCACTCCGTCGAAAACATCAGACACATAATCAACACTGCAATCTCCAACCTGACAAGCACCACACACACCCACATAGTTAACTCACATGTGTGCGCGAACATGGCATGAAAACAGCTGCAGAAAGAAGATGAAATCAAAAGGTTTCAGAATGAGAGGACGTCATTAACAGAGATAGAGAAAATGGGCACCTTCGCAAAAAGAGAATTCTACTTGGGAGAGAAGGCCACATTGCATTTGAGGAAGTCTCATTTGGGAAGCAATCTTCCTGTTTTTACATTTCTGTGGCATGTTGAGAAGAATACTAGACATGGAAAAGGTTTACAGACAGTCTGACATCTGCTGCTGGTCTGTTTGTGAGTTGAACAGCCATCTGCCTGGCCGGGTTTATGGTGAACAGGCTGGTCACTGTCTGTAATGCACCTTTCAATGACGTACACATTTAAAAACAACATTAGGTGACATGTGTCATTATGATTGTGTTGGAAAGCACCGTTTAAAAACCTCCATGTGTTGAGATCTGGTGTCTGTGAGGGCCATAGTAAATATTAGAGGTTTGGGAAATGTATTATCCAGTTATTGATTTTGTAACCCATCTGTATATTTAAGCAATAGCTCACGACAGGCCGTGGTATATGCTCATTATATCACAGCTAAGGGGCGTGGTTCGGCCCGACGCGAAGCGGAGGGTCGACAACCCCATTAGCTGTGATATAATGAGCATATATCACGGCCTGAAGTGAGCTATTGCTTTTATAAAACGGTTACCAAGTGTGGCAATATGAAAGAAAAATACATACTCTAATTTAAATAGTTTTTATCAGTAAATAATGATGTTCAAAATAAAATAGTGCCTCCGTTGCCTTCTGCACAAAACATAGTGCAAGGTGGTTGCTATGCAACAACACTAACAGCAAGCGAACATATTAGACTTAAATGTTTCCATTTTATGCTTTGTAAGTTTGTTTCGTAACGGAAGAAATTTAAATATATTTATAAAACTGACAAGTCAAATCAAGCAATCTGATTGGTCGATAGCGTTTTTGCGGACCTCTTTGATTACAGATTTGAAAACATCGTTGCTTGCTTTAAAAGTAGCACAATTCATTATGTTAAACCTTCAAAAGTATCTAGATACCCCTGCCCTAATGCCAAAGGAACTGCACACTGAATATCTTTTGCCGTTTGATGTCTATGTCTGGACCGCTGCGTAAAAAGGAGGCTTTCTGCCCCGTTACTTCTCCGCTGCTTTCTTGTTCCAGTATGAAAAGCAAACTGCATAAAGTTTGCTTTTCAGCCCAACGGTATACTGTTTTTCTCAGACGCGGAGGGATACTGACTTGTTGTGAAAAGTAACTTACAATTCTACCCGTGGTATACGCTCAGTATATCACGGCTAAGAACCAATCAGATTGCTTGATTTTACTTGTCCGTTTTATAATCTGACTTATAGCCAATGTTTTTCAAATTAACTTGGAAGGTGTTTAGAGCCGAAAAATCAACCAGGTGTGAATGTTTTTGGCCGATGTGCTAAAGGAAATGCCTGAAACTTATCTGTGCTTCATCCCATTGCAGAAGTCATGTAAATCCAATGTTGCCACAAAGCAGTCAAACTCACTGATTTACATAAAACAGCAGCTGCATACTTTCAGAGTATTTCTGGCTTGCAAAAGTTGGTGACTAAGAAGCGGAGGGGAAGAAAACAGTCCTCTAAATCTTAATTCTGAAATGTTAACAGACAACATCAGTGCCTGACAAATGCAGCACCCTCATGCAACGGTTACAAAGTTAAACCTATTACGACTTTTACCACAATCGGTGCATCCCTGGATCAAATGTTCTTGTTCTACCAGAATGTCAATCTTGTCTGATTGTTTTTTTTCATCTGTAACCTGCAATCAGTCAATATTTGAGTCATTATACCCGTTACTCCATCAAGCCGTCGGCTAGGTAGTGAGACACTGGAGCAGAGCGAGCTTCTCTGTGACCAGAGCAGGCCCTGAACTTAATATTAAACGCGCTGGACAAAATGAAAAACTGGCCACAGAGATAATGCTATTTACTATTGACTGTGTGCAGTAAATAAGTCTGTGTTCCTATATACACACAAACACATTCACTTAAGCCAGCAGGGCAGCACAGCACATACACTGCAGGTTCTGATTCGATTTGGTGCTCTGTGGTGCCTCGATGTCATGCAGCTTTAAAGGATCCGACAGTTCCCGTCATGGAGGAAGGACGAATGCAGAACCACATGGGAGGACAAAACACACACATATGTATATATATATACATACACACACACATATTAAAACAAAGCCAGGAGAAAAACAACTTCCAACTCCTCCCCTTTGAGATTTAATCCACCCTGAGAATGTAAGTAAATACCAGCAGCCCCTATCAATTAAGAGCAGGCCCGGGCCAAAGAACCCTTCATGATGGTGCTGCGCGCTCTCACACACACACACACATCACACAGCAACACACCACACAGCACACAACACACCACACAGACAACAACAACACCACACACCCACACACAACACACACACACACACACACACCACACACACACCACACACACACACACCACCACACACACACACACACACACACACACACACACACACACACACACACACACACACACACACACACGACTGTATAACAATCCAGAGGTTCATTAGTAATGTATACAGGAGTTCAGTGCAGCAAAGGCCTCTGATCTATTGTAAACGGAGACAGTGAAAATGAAAAAGTCTGCGCCCCGACAGCAGGTAAAAGAATATTCTCCAGTGACAGACTGAACTGTGTTAGCATGAAGGTTCGTGTTAACATGTCTGAGCTTCGGCGTGACATCAGAGGGAAGACTGCGGAGGAAAAAGAGTGAGGGAGAAAGAGAAATGCTAATGCGCTCGAGGAGGGCAGGAGCACACTCTCAAATCCGCCATGACATTGGAGCTGACACAAAACCGAGGTCTGTGGCTGCAGAAATATCTGCTCGATGAAGAAACGTCTGTGATCCCTCGGCAGAGAAACCTCAGCGAGTTAACTTCTCCTCACCTACAGCTGCAACATTTATCAGCCTCCATTTTGGGAAAATGATAGTATTGCACTTCTGAGACCTAACATACGTTTGAACTTGAATGCAGTATTTCTTGAGCTAAGAGCAGCGAAACGATCCAGTTTTTATTCTTACTGTCATTCTCTTGTTATGTTCTTAATTGCAAAATTCACAGATGACAGATTGCACATTTGAGAATGAAAGATGTTTCTCTTCAAATCAAGCCAGATTGTTTGTTTAGACTAAGCTTGTTCTATTATTCTGCATCACATAATGCCTTATATTCAGGGGTGCACATAACTTTCTCAGTAAGGCACTCAGATGAGTACCTGGAGTCAGTGTTTGGTACTCCAACTTCTGGCTCCACTCAAAGTTATTTGATGAAGCCCTCTGTATCGCGAACGTCCGGGGGGGGGGCTAGTGGTGTACTTCGTGACCGCAGAGCGTAACCGTTGTGATCAGCTGTTTTAGCGCAGTTCCCCGGTGAAGGGGGGGGGTCTCCCTCCGCAGCCGGTTGGCGTAGTTTTGGCAGAATTCCGTTGTACAGACCAACGTTAACAGCATCCCTGTCTGTGCACACGGAGACCTACTCTGTCATCCGGTGATCTAACCGCCTTCTGGAAAAGCTTCACAAGTACGTCGGTACGCAAATGCGCTTTGTAACAAGAGACGGTACGCATTTCGGATTTTTGCCACGCATGCGTACCTGCGTACCAGTTATATGCACCCCTGCTTATATTCATATCTTACTACAAATATGTTTTCATGTGAATCCAGAGTTAAACACTTTCATCCGATTATGATAAGGACCTGTAGTGAGAGCATACAAAAACCTGCAGCCTCCATACGTTTTCAAAAACATCACAGTTTAATATCAATGTTAAAATAAGCTTGATGAGATTTGCCCTATAAAAAACGAAATTGAACCGTTTTTGGAACATGTGTCATACAGAGAAAGACAGAGAGAAGTATAAATCAGCGCTTGAGAGACGAGTGCTCTCTGTTGTCTGTAGGAGGATATTCAATTTGACTGAACACACTTGGCTCCGTGGCCTTTTAGAAAAACACACAAGCAAACGGGGTCAGAGTTCAGCCTGGGCTAGCTCCTTCAAACGTGACACTTCACTCGCAGCAGATAAGAAGGTCGCGGTCTGTGTCACTCTCCGACAAGTCCGGCTCTTTAAGGAAGCCACATAATCGTTGTGATTGATTACAATACTTCCTCACCGAGACTTCAGGGCGTCCAAAACAGAGCGGGCTGTTGGCTTCGCAGCCAAAAAACTGTCCAGCTAAAGAGCTCTTATCGTACATTTTAGAGTTAGTTACAGTCAAACACCGCTATCCATCATTACGGGAGATAACTTCATCAATACATCACATTTAAAAATGAGACCCTCTCAGTGATTTCAACTGGGAAATCATATTCATCTTGTTCTAAAGAAGGGAAAGTAAAAAATAAAAACAGAGACTTAGGGCAGTTGAGGCTGGAGATAAATATGACCAATGTCTTTCCTTTCATACGTTGTAGTACCATGTCTTTTTCAATCTTTATCAGCTCTTATGGTTCAAACTTGATAAAGTTATAGTGTTAGAAAAAGGGAAACTGAATATTAAGAAATGCTTTTAGGTTTCAAGTAAACTATGGGTCATTCAGAAAACAATGAACACTGATTTTGATAAAGAAATTAAATCATTCCAAAGCTGTTGGGTGGTGTTCAGGACTAGTCAGGTCCATCGAGCAGCAATGCTTCTTTATGATGCTTTGTTCGAAGGGACATTATGAAATAATTGGAACAAAAGTCCTTGACTAAATAAAAAGAAGTAAATGTTTACTAATGTGCAGACAGGAGTGTGTAGTATATTAAGCTTTGTTAAATATGCCGATGCCCTGGAGTTATGCAGCCCCCCCTCCCTGAAGGGTCAACGACCTTCTGAGCTGCCCACTTGTCTCGGACCGAAATACATGTGAATCTCAGCGTGGGTCCCTGACCACTTTATACCTACCTCCTCCCTCTCTCTGCTTCCTGCTCCTTCATTGTTAATGGAGTGCTAATGATTTCTCATCAATAAAGACACCCAGTGGGGACACAGCCACCTAAACCCTCTGAAGGTCAAAGGGGAAATGTGGAAAGTGACTGCTTATCAACTAAAGCTGACCTGTTCATTCACGACAAACAGGATCAAGACTCGTACACTCACTGGTTCAAAAGGTATCAGAGAGACAGAGCTCCAATCAACCAGACCCACGCTGCAAGCAGTATGTTGACATGCACACAACACACAACCAGGGAGACTTTCCATTGGTTATAACATGCTATATGAAACACAACCAGGGAGCTTTTGGGAACACAATCACAATGTTTTAGACAACACTGTATAACATGGAATTACGTTTGGGAAAGTTTCTTCCGGTCGCATGGTGCAAACACTCAAAAGGACGTTTTAATGCTTGGAACAATTGGTCCAGAAATCCTTTAGTTGCTAAACAGAACAATAAACAACGCTCGGTAAAAAAGGTCATTTATCCAATCGCTAACATTTGAATGTTTTCAGATTTTCTTTACCGATTTATGTTTTGGTTAACAAATCATTGCAGCATCTGATGATTTACAGGGAGTACAAATAATTAAACTGCGACATAAAATGAACAAAATGTGTAGGTTTAGTTTTATTGTCTTATATCTTTTTAAACAGAACGGGGGATGAATATAGTATTTCTAAACAAAACAGCTTCCATGAACAGAACAACAGATCACAGCAGGTTGTAAATGGACCTTTGTATTCACCACTTCCTTGTCGAACTTGACAACAAAGGCACTCAGAGGACATTTGATGTCCGTGTGTCCACGATGCCACATCACTAGTGAATTGAAAAGATAAGCACAGCTGAACTGGAGACCAAATAGTCCCGGTTCTTCCACCTAGCTCAAACCGCCTTTATCGCTCTTTCAGGAGAAACATCAAAACACAATGCTCCCCATTTCTTCTGTCTATAACCTCTGAATTGGTTCCCCTCCCCCTTCTGTAGACTCAGTCTCACACACACACACTCACTCATCCACGGTGCAATACCATTTCTCGGAGAGGAGCAGAGCCTCTCTTATCTTCTGCATTTCAGCTGTCTGCGCTAATTCAATAAACTTCAGAGGAACAAAATGAACACAGAAATAACAGAGAGGGGGGTGGCGGCGGTGGGGGGTGCTCAAGGGAGCGTAGGAGGAGGCAAAGGTGGGAGAGAGAAACAAGCAAACAAGAAAACCCAACAGGAAAAATGGGCAGAAGCACAAACAGAATGTAGATGCAGAGCGATGGATATTCACAGTAAAAACAATATTCAAATGGGAATTGATTTGAAAGAATGGTAAATGATGGCCCTTTGCCTTATGGCCCCCACTCTCTCTCCCCCTCTACATTTGTTCAGGCAGGGAGCGTCCTCCTCATCCCTCCCATAATGGCACACAAAGCCAGCATTGGAATATCAGCTCCGGAGAAACCTTCCGGCACTGCGCTGGGAAATAAATTGCTTCTGCTAATGCTCCTTTCATTACGGCACAGCCCTTAATTGTGCTGCTGACAGTCCGCCTGGCTGCAGGGCTGATTTGGGGAAGGCTGAGGAGATGGCAAAGACGTGGCCCCCGGGGCCGAACACCGACCAGCAGACTGCTGGGAAGATAAACTATTGGGGTAGTTTGGACAGACTTTTTGCTGGGTAACATTTGGTATTAAATCAATACCGTTTCAGTAATAATGACTTGAAACAGTGCAACCAAGTCAGATGACAAACAACTTCCGGTCAGAATAAGAAGTCTTTACAAATCCTTTCAATGAAAACATGTATTTTAACCACCTTTGAGGCTTCCTTTGTTTAATGACGGAAAGGCTTTTTAGAAAAGCATGTTTGTATACCTGAAAGTAAGATTTACACATAGTCCTTGAGACTGTGAGGTGAATGGTTTGTAATAAATAGCCTATGTATAAGATCTTTATCGTACCACATCGTATAACTTTCTAGCACTAGATGCTGCACACAGCGGACAGTAACAAGTCGCTGTACACACACCCATACAAACAATTGATTAAATGCGTGTAACACCTAGAAATTCAAGCACTAATATGCAGCTTCAAGTTCAACAGAAGATAGAGATCCAAGACAAGAACAACAACATAAACACTGTTCTGCCTTCTGTTACAGAACATAAAATAGCGTCTAGTGTTCATGCTTGACGCTAGGAGAAATAAAAATGACTGCTGCCTTATTACAGGTAAACTAAACACACTCTAAAAGGCCCAAATGGGGAACTTGTCACGTTGAGAAGTTGCAGACTCGGGCAGCTTTCCCTCCATTTCATGTCAAGAGAGAGGTGACATCATCCGGAGATCATGCCCTGTGATGCCAGGCTCCGGGGGCTAAGAGGCCCAAATCTCAAAGACATCAAAAGGGCTTCAATCTGAAAAACCGCAGACCTGTCCTATGTCAACTGTCACTTAACCCCCCCACCACCACAACCGTAACTTTCAGCATCAGCACCGTCCCGCCGGGCTCCAGCAGCAGGTCAGGGGTGGAGAGGGAACTTAATCAAGGGTTCTCCAGTTACAAAAGGCCCTCCACTCTTGCCGCCAGTCGCAGCGGGCTGACAGAAACAAAAGGCCACAAAATGGGATTAGCTCTTTGTTGTCAGCAGACCTGAAAAGCTGCTCCTCCACAAACTCTTTGATAGGACAAAATGTAACAATGGATGGCGAAGTGAGGAGTAAACATGAGGCTGCACTATTAATCAAAAACTCTCCCCTTTGATTAATAACCAAACATCTCCAGGCCAGAGAGGCATGTTTAATTCTCGAAAAGTCCTATTGGGGTACATCAATAGTCTGAAACGACTCATTCAGGCTGACTATGTGTTCATGTTTGCCGCTTTTTGTTTGGGAAAGAGGAAGGGGTTATCTATTCTTAGGAGGGGCCTGACTTATGTGTCCCAATGTTATTTTCAGTCCAATGTTTGCTATGTAGATTAAGGAAACATGTTGATTTGAGACCTTTCACTGGGAGAAAAGCTCTTCTATCTCATCCACATCTGCATGGCGGGCACTGAAGCAGAAAGAGGACGTTGACTGGATGTTGTCTAAAAATATGACAGGCACAAGAACAAGTGTTTCTATTTTAAAGGACCAATCATAACTAGGGATGGGTACCGAGCCCCGGTATTAAACGGGCCCCGGGGCTGAATTATTAAAGACCGTGGTACCGTTAAACTCCGACGTTATCGGTCTTTTTATCGGTACTGGAGACATCTAAAAAATATATGTGTAATTGCTACACAAACATTATATTGCAGTTTTACTGTCGCAAATTCCGTTTCTAATACGCAAAAAGACTGCAAAATGCTTCTATGATTATTTTGAGTATTTTAGATCTCTCTCGCCTGCTTGCGAGGGGGCGTGGCAGTTTACACACGCAGCTGCTACATGCAGCAACACACCCACACACACGGAGGAGATGGCAGAGAGAACGCGTTCCGAGGTGTGGTTAAACTTTACCCGCCTCGATGCTCGTTGCCTAAAGTGCAATAAGAGTTTAGCATGTAAGGGCGCTAACACAAGCAATTTTGTCTAAACATCTTGCAAAAGTGCACCACATTCAGACGGAGAAATGCACCGGGTTCGACTGTCTTTCTAGAAGCTCTGTAGCCCCATCCACGAGTTTTTCACGTCAGGTATTATGCATGCTAGCAGCAACACAGAGTTAACTACATTATACAAACATGGGTTAATGATTAGAGGTAACTGAGTTATTTATTTTGCTAAAGTTTCAGCTATTCTGTTTACAGTTCTGTCAACAGATTCTGCAATACGATTTGTTAAAACATTGTTGTTTCTTTTGATGTGAAATATAATTTATTTAATTTAAATAAAAAGCAATGTTAATTTTGTTTACAATTTGTTTAGTTAGTTTACCTTTTTTTTCTCTCTAAAAGAACCGATAAGAGTACCGTTAAAAGACCGGACCGATAAGCGGTATCGATAAAAGTAGTAGTACCGTTAAAACCTTAACGATACCCATCCCTAATCATAACCATTGGACCCAAACAGACTTCACATAAAGCATCGGGTGAAAATCTGAGCACAAGCACTGTGAAAAAAAGGACACCAGACAAACGTTTAGAGAACAAAACCCTCAACATGTTTTAGTGACTAGAAGTGGATTGTCATCTGGAGACACTTTTTACCAGGCGACCACAACGAACAAGAACAGACACTGGAAGGAGTTTCAGTTCAGGTTGTAGCTACGCCATGAAAGTTAAAAAAAACGAACATAATTGTAACAATTACGGTAACACAGAGAAAACCTTTTGACTTTCAGAAAACACTGCAAACTAAAAGTAAAAACAAATGTTCATTCTCAATACGTTTCTGCAGATTGCAAATCATCATTTCTAAACAGTTTCCGCAACCACATTTACAGCACTCTTCCACGATACAAAGAATGAGAAGCATAACAAATTCCCAATTAGTTCATTAATAAAACTAGGACGGTGTTAAAACGGATGTGTGAAGGCCGTGTTCTTTTGGTGCCGTTTTCTCCCCAGCTTGTCACAATATCCACGTGTATGGATGCAGGCGGCGGTGTCATTAAATGATTCATTCTTACGAGCTCCTCAATTATTCAGAGGGCGGTAATAATTAACAAGGCATCTGGAGGAGAAGGCGTTTGTTAAATGGGATTTTTTCCCAACATTTGTGAGAAGGTTAAAAGATTTTTTTATTCTCCAAAATAAAAATGAATGCATCGAGCTCAGGTGTCTTGTGTGAATGATTTTTTTTATAGAGAGCAAATAACTGCCCTTAAAAAGAAAGTAGAATGAGGCTTTACAAAAAAACTTGATTGGATATTGTGGATTGTTCTAGTCAACAGGTTCAACATAACTTTTAATCAGGAAACCCTGCTTAACGCAACCCTACTAGCCTAAACATGAGTTCAACCGATGGTCTGATAGAGAACATAGGTAGAAATGTCTCTCTACTTTATACAACTGTTTTGTCCTTTTGTATCATGTAGAAAAATATTTCAATTTCTCAAATTCAGGCTTTATATATATATATATATATATATATATGAGGTGGGAGGTGTTTGTACCTAAACTGAAGTATTACAAATCTATCAAAAACAAATGTATTCTTTTAACAAATTGTTGACAAAAATGGCAAAAACCTAAACACAGCCAAAGGAAAAATCTCCCTGACTTGTCAAACAATAAACCACATTGTTTGTAATATAAGTCACATTTTGTGCCATCTAGAAAATAACTGAGTGATCAGGCTGCTTTTTTATAACCTCATGTCTCTAATTGCTGACCCCGGCTTGCTTCACTAGCACAGTTATTGTTGGCCTGCATCGTGCGCATGTCCGCCGGGAATTAAACGAATTAAGACTCTTAAGGTGTTAATGGTATATGCATTTAAATCATCGAGAGAAATGCCAATAAATCTGCGATCAAGATCAACCACAAACAACAGCATCCTTGCACCGTCTGATGCACACGATTACCTCCATCTTACTTGGGGTTCTGAGCACTTTCCTTCCTGCCCTCTTTCAAGAGCCATTTCATTCTGTTTAGGAATCATTGTAAATTGAATATTTTCGAGTCCCCACTTGGCCGTAAGATTAGTAATTTATAATGAAAATATTATAAGTTGCAGCATAACAAGGATTTAATTCTCAGGGGGAATTCTTAGAAATTATCACCTGTTTTCGTTGAGAATCTGCCAGGAAATGAATTGTCAAGAGGAATTAAGTTCAACTGTGTGAATCAAAATATTGTAAATATCATTTGCTGCTAGGCTTTGACTGAAGTCCAATCACAGGACACATGTCAAGACATCTTTAGTCCTTAAAACGAAGACTTTATTAGACTCTAAAAAATCCTCCTTTCGTTGAACTCTCTGTCCGTTTGTCTGTCTGCGCCCCGTGCCTTCCCCGCAGTCTGGCCCAGATCCTGCTCAAATTGGATTTGGAACCATTAGTGTCCCAACTCGAAGCATATGTTCCAAGTTGCTGAGCATTTCATTTCACGAGACGACGATGAGGGGGATGCGGGAGAAAGAAAAAAAACACAGACGGCGCAGAAAAAATAAACCAGACCCAAACAGGGCTGGACTGAGTCTGACACGTGTGTGTGTGTGTGTGTGTGTGTGTGTGTGTGTGTGTGTGTGTGTGTGTGTGTGTGTGTGTGTGTGTGTGTGTGTGTGTGTGTAAACGCTCCACATGCATGTTATCATATGCAGTTCAGGGAGCGGTACCTTTCACACCACATAAAAGAAGCTGCTGTACTCCATCACTGAAATCTAAATATTCTGTCTGGGGGGGGGAAGGGGGGGCGGGAGATCAGAGCAGGGGTTGTATTTCAAATGGCGGGCAACTCCCTCGCTTTTTTCTCCCTCCCTCTCTTTGCTGTCAGAGAAGCAACAACTTTATTTATGTCTAAATACTGTGGATGCAGTGAACGAGAACCCCTAAGCAAGTCGGATCATTATCTCTCAAAATCTAAACAAGCCTTTCTTTTCCCAGAACAGAGCGCGTATTCTATAAGCACTTAAACATAGTGGGGGGATGGGCTTATGGTCGTGTGTGTGTGTGTGTGTGCGTGCGTGCATGTGTGTGTGTACGTGATCCGGGGTTCCCAGTCTGAGTTTAAGAATGGCAGGGTAAAACACTGCAGGCTCTGTGGAAGCCAGGAAACAGCCTAATGTATTTATCCAAACACATATCTGCTGAGAGGCCCCATGGCTTCAACACATCCCCTTCCTTCACTTTCAAAAACCACCGCAGCGAAAATGGAAAAAAAACAGCAGGGCTTCACAAAAAATGATTGTAGTGATTATTAGGATAAACCTTGTGATTATTTATTCCAAGTTTCAGGAATTTTAACTGCATTTCTGTCCAGACCTCTACACTGTCACTGTGACATTTTCCTACGCAGTATTTTTCAGACCAGCTGAACAAATATAGTTTTCACTTCGGCTGCCTTTTAGTATACAGCTACTTATCATTTTAAAAATATCATCCACAATCTGTTCCTCTTTCATCTAGAATAAAACTCAACTGTGTCTGGATGACTAATGTTTTCAGGGGGATTCATTCTTTTCGCACTTTGCTGGTTTCTATCTTTTCACAGAAAGACATTCGTTATCCCTTTGTATGCTATAAAAGAGGTGAAGGAACTAATAGAACACTGTAGACTAAAAGGCTGAGATGAACCATAGCGAGACTTTCCGTGGAACAGAAACAACATCTGTCAATCAAATTACGGTAACAATATAATTATAAATCCAAAAATAAGCAGTCAAATGTAGTCATAAACAATACCTTGCAGAGGTAATCCTATTATGTTTAAGAGCTGGGAAAATATTGTTTGTAATATCTATTTGTCTTGAGGAAAAAATAGAATAAGGAAGCCTATACAAACTGCTGTTTGTTCTGGTGAATCCTGTGCTGTCTGCCGTCTGTTAACCTTTTATATTGAAGCGATAAGCCTGATTTATTTCCGCCTAGTTCAACTATTAAAATGGACTGACGCAACACAAACTGAGAGGTGACCTCGTCTCCTTTTACACAATCAAGGCACCAACGCTGGCTGTGCTGGCAGCCGTGCTCACAGCTGAGGAATCACTGCCAGCCGTGAGAGGAAGGTAAGAGTGCCATTCATCTATTTACAAAATCCCAGAATGTGACTATCCTCCCTAAAGCAATCCTGTTTACATGAACAGGATTAATCAGACAGACTTGTGGGAATCTGAGTATGTTAGGTAAACAAAAAACTTGTTTTCCAGATGTTCCAAAAAAGTGAGAGTGCTCTTCAGCCTGCCCCAAGTCTTCTTCTGGATTGTATTTATTTTAGATGACACTTTCTTTTCCACCTCAACACAATGATCTGAGAACGCATGCAACCTGTCCCGGAGAAAGGACGGACCGACTGTCTCCCACCTGATGGATTATTCTAACTTTAGTCTGATCAGAGATTGCCATTAATATAGTAAAATAAATACATACATTTTTACAAACTGCTAATGTTTTCTGGAACGACATAAGGATGTCCAGAGCAAATAATAGAAGGCAAATGGTTGTTTAACAGTGACCAATTATAAATAAATGTGTGTTTTCTAACCAGACTTGACAATCTGGCTTTTTACATAAACAACAATGAAAACAAGCTTTGAGACATGTTGTTTACCTATCAAAATATATGTCAGGCTCATATATTTACATAACTGTTCAATCTGTCAGTTGTGTAATTATTGCATGGTGTTAGCATGGGATTTCCTATCTCAGATTATTGCATGTCAAGTGTTTGACATTCCAAAGCTTAACACTTACGTCAAGTTGTTTTGAGGAGTAAAAGCCTACCAACACGTTTCATATTAAACATATTCATTCTCCCTTATATGTGGCTCCCGTAATTTATAAAAGGACAAAAAGATATTTTAAAAAAAGGAGTATGTCAGCTTTACCCCAGAAGAAAAAGTGCAAAAAAAAAGCCTTAAATCAAACCAATACTCAACAAGTCTATTATCATGACAGTGAAAACAGCAGATCACTTCCTGTCCATCCTGCACATTCACTTTTTACACAACACGCTCAGAGAACATCAGATATCTCAAGCTCACACTGTGCATGTAACCACAACCAACAGGCACTTACAAATATTTTATAAAATCTCCAAATGATTCCACACAAAGTGTGTGTGTGTGTGTGTGTGTGTGTGTGTGTGTGTGTGTGTGTGTGTGTGTGTGTGTGTGTGTGTGTGTGTGTGTGTGTGTGTGTGTGTGTGTGTGTGTGTGTGTGTGTGTGTGTGTGTGTGTGTGTGTGTGTGTGTGTGTGTGTGAGGGCCGACGGGTCACAGCACTCTGACCCACTAATGAGAGGCAGAGCATAACCACATCAGACAAGAGCCACGCTAAGTAACTGGTCTAATAAATAAATAAAAAGAGCGCCCTAATGCGGACAAAGCGCTCATGCACCACAGTGACAACATGGCACAAATGATAACAGTCTCACAGGGAGCAGCGGCGAGCCGTCTGCAATGCACGACAGAAAAGCTTTAAATCAAATCTGAGTGTGAACCATGAGGAGCATTAAGTCTTCAGTGTGAAATTGTTTTTTAAAGTGATCTCTAGCTTTCAAACAATACATTTCACCTTCCATCCACACACACACACTTT
>NW_011339556.1:16115-29963 GCF_000735185.1 Notothenia coriiceps | reverse complement strand
TGAGGAGCATTAAGTCTTCAGTGTGAAATTGTTTTTTAAAGTGATCTCTAGCTTTCAAACAATACATTTCACCTTCCATCCACACACACACACTTTTTAACCAGTAATATCCAATTGCCTCAAATGTAACACAGTACAGTTTGTGGTCTCTTTTTGTTTTCAAAGTTTGTCCTCGATGGCCACTGAGCTTGAGCCAATTAAATCAAAGAATAAACAAAGACTCTGCATCAAACAGGCTCCTGATTGGCTTCCTGTTGCAACTCAAAATATCTACATGTCTGCTGTTGTTATGTCCACAGTCTTGTTATTACATCTACCAAAATATGTTTAAAATGTCAGACAAACTCAACCTAACTACCAAAACATAAAATGTGAAATAAAACAACGGCCTGGAAATATGTATGTTTGAAAGACACAGATCATACATTTGTCAATTTTAGTCTAAAGTATATATTAAAAAGAATTCACGGGAAAAAGAGATTCATATATTTTTCTATTGTGCATTTCAGGTGTTCCAGTGTGTGAGTGAGTGTGTGTGTGTGTGTGTGTGTGTGTGTGTGTGTGTGTGTGTGTGTGACACTTACATGTGGACATGTGGAGGTTGGAAGCGGCTCTGGTTGATGTTGTAGTGTGTGAAGGCCTGTGTGGGGTTGGAGCTGTACTCGTCCACCGTGATGGTCACTTTGCCATGAGCCATCCTTCCGCCGTTTGGACATGAGACGCCGTTCGTTCACCGGGATTCAGCAGCGAGCCATGCAGCAGTCATCCTTCAGGGCCGCTCAAAAAGCCCAGGAAGTGTCCCAGCAGCGACCCAGCCGACCGACTCGACCAGGACACACTGCAGTCTGCACGGACAGGAGAAAAGAGACACACACACACACATCAGCTGCTTTAAAAACAATCACCTACATCTGATTGGCAGGTCTTTCACATAAGAAGAAACTGAAAACCTATAGGATTTAAATGATACACGTTTGTACTGTTCAGAAAATGAAACGTATGATCACACTCAATACTCCATGATGCAAGTACAGTTCTCTTGTTTGGTTTCAGAGGGCACAAAAAGATTTTTTTTGCTGTGTCACTTTTTGAATTTGAAAAAAACCATAATTCCTAAAACTGTTTATCAAAGCATTCCCCACAGAATCCAAATTACAAAAACTGCAGCGAGACAACTCAAATATAAAACTTAGATTTATTCTACCTTTCCAAACAATTTTGATTTCTAGTATTTCCAAAACTAAACACTGGACGGTTTAGGCATCAATTTACAATCTGGAAGGCAGGTTTTTAATTACCGCTCCGGCTCTGCTGATCATAAGCAAGCTGGTTTTAATGCAAACTAATATATTCACATGTAAAAATCACTGCAGGCATGGCCTCTAAGGTTTTAGCCTGTTGAAATTAAACCAAGCACAAAATGGTTGCAAGTATAAATCTCTGCTGGTGATCAAATATTAAGCAAAGACTTAAATAAAACAAGAGGTTGTTTACAATGCATGCACAAAACAGATTTAACATTACCCCAAAACATGCAAAAATACATTTCTGCTTTTCCCCCCAGGCCTGAAGTAACGACAGTCTACCTGGCAGCTGAAATGCTCTAGTGTGTGCTTAACCATACAATAAAGCACACTTTCACAGCTTAAATTATTTAAGGAAAAGCCTCTAAAAGAAACTGCACAACAAGTGTGGTGTTTGCATGTTCAGAGCTCACTCACCGGGCTTCGCTGTGTCTCCTGCAACCCTGAGCTTCCCTCCTGCCTGACCTCCCTGACTGACAGTAAAGTGGCCACTGTGGGCTTGACAGGCTTTTTATACCAGACCTCCCGATGCAGCCCGAAAGAGAAAAAAAATTGCCCTCAATTCAAAAACGTATCTTTTTGAGATGTAATCAGCAGCTCCGCAGTTCATTTGACGGTCATTAAATCCTCTGATGCAGTGGCGAGTAAACTAATACAAAAGGCTGTGACCTCCAGTTGTTGAATTATATTAAAGCAATCAAAACCCCAATTAAAATTTTAAAAATCCTTTTTTCACGAAAGTACTGATTTATGTTTTCTGGGTCAGCTAGAATTTCTTTGATATGTATATATATATGCCAACAAAAAGGAGGCTAAACTCAAATCTTGCAAATAAAACATCTTTACATCGCAAAGTTAAAATGATATTTCCTATCAATTTGATCGTTGCTGCTGCATAAGAAATTGATCTCCACTGATCTTCTTGGGCCTTCAAAAATCACTTTAATTAAAATATACCTTGCACACACTTCACCTCAGTAATAATTTTTACCAATGCAAAATACAAAAGTACTACTGCTTCTTGGGAAATGTGCTCTTTTTTTGCAAGTGCAGGCCGATTTGAGCAGCATGCTTCACGGTCTCCTCTCCGAGTGCAGTCGGTGTGTGTGTGTGTGTGTGTGTGTGTGTGTGTGTGTGTGTGTGTGTGTTAAACTCGCCTGTCTGTCTCTACCTTGTGGCTACAGTAGCAGCAACTAGCTCCGTAGCATAGCCTGCTAAACCTGCCCTGGCAGTGGATATTTTTTATTATGCAGACTGTAGCTTCGCACTGAGCTGCTTTGCTATAACGGCGGTGCGCACACACATTGTCAGTCCTGTCTTTGAACATACAGAGCCCCCCCCTTCAACGCACATCATATAACTTCACCAGTATAAATCACTCCGAGAAGCAGAGAGAGGGTAAAAGGCGAATAAATTGACCCTTTCTGATACCATACGTATACACAACGTGTGCTATGCGCCTCTTGCAGAAATGCACACAAAAAGAAATGAGGTCCGTGCAATCCTGAACTCTGCTCCCGGGATAATAAAAGCACCCAAAGGTGGTCAGTGTCACGGCACCGCCACGCTAACCTCTTGCTCGTCCTCGTAAATGACAAGCCACCTTTTAACCGACGGCTTTGTGTCAGGAATTTCTTTTTTTCTCCTCGTCTCTCTCTCTTCCCCTTTCCCTCCCTCTTCGGTTCTCAAAGCAAAGCGGAAAGGTTGCTCTACCTTCGTGTGGGTTATTTGTGCGGGTTTTATCTGGCCGGAGAAAGAGTGTCGGGTCGGGGTCGCCCTCTACGCGGCGGCGGCGGAGGGACGCGGGTCCATGCGGCAGCGGCAGGAGAGCGGGGAGGCTGTGAGCTGCCGTCTGGGGGTTGCGGCAGTCTGGGCGGATAGGGCAGAACCTTCGACCCGGCGAGACCTCGGCTGGCTCCTGTGGAAAGAAACCAGACAAGAGAGCGAAGGGGAGAGAGGAGGAGAGACACTGACAGACAGCGGAGAGAGAGAAGTGTGACGGAGGGGGAGTGCAGTGAGTCGGAGCTGCCACTGGGGTCAGAGAGCATAGAGAGCAGGAGCGAGCACAACCCCCCGCCACCTCCCGTGCGCGCGCCCTCACAGGCGGGGACACGCGCGGCGAGGCTCGAGAGTGAGGGGGGCGGAGGAAGAGAGCGCTCGCGCACTCCCGCTCTGACTCTGTGCTGCATTCACTTGCCGCCGGAAATTGCAACTGTATGCCGAGATCCACTTGACACACAGCAGCGCAATACAGTCTCTGGGTAAATAAAGCAAAATGCTTATTTATTCACATTTTTCCAATCTTATAATTGCATATACAGGCTTAACGAGGCAGAGTGGTCATCTAGTATTCAGAAGGTTTCTGTTTCTCCGGATAATACCAAAGTGTTCTTAAGCAGACACTGAAAGTCTAACCTCACCTGGTGGCAGCCTATGCCATCAGTATGTATGAATGAGGATGTATAAACTATAACTAATAAGTCATTTGGTTTATAATTAGTTATTTAATGTATTTTTGAAGGAGACTCCAAGTTACTCAGAATTCATGTATGGTAATAAGGCAAACATGATTATGTAGGCCTACAATTTAGTTGACATATTTTCTCTTTTATTAAATGTAAAGTTTGACTTACTAATTCATAACTTATAAGGTATAGCCTTTATAAAAAGGTGCCAAAAAACTTAACATCTTCAACTAGCCTGACTGTGTTTGGATAAATGTTGAGTTCTCAAACGTGGTGAAAATCCTTTTAACATCCACCAGTGTGATTACTTTTATCATGCTGTGTAGACGATGAGAACAGAAACATTCAACCAGGCTCCTTTATCAGCTGTTTACCCTCAGTGTCTTATGTTGCCCTGTAGAAAGGTTTTAGTGGTAGTTTTACTTCAGGCTGTGAGAGATCATGATATGACATATTATGAAGGTTATTGATTTCCCCCAATGAAATCTTATGCAGTATTCAATATTGTGGTTGCAGCACCTTGAACTCAGCATACAATGTCTCATTTGTAAAACCAGCACATGCTGAAACAAATAGATTTTTTTGGTCATGATGGACACTGACGGTGAAATCTTGATAAATTAGAGGGATTTTAAATTGGGCTTATTGAAATAATCGGTGCATCTGAACAATGCAGACTTGAGCTCACAGTATACTTGACTGTCAACTAATACACAAATTCCCATACTGAAATATGGTACATTAATTCAGAGCAAATGTTGACTTGGAATAATTCAACACTTCAGATCATCACATATGGGAAAACGATGCCAGAATGTAGACAGTGTTGTAAAATCTATGATTAGAACAAGGCCCCTTTGGGTTCACAAGTAAACAATGCTAATGAGTACCTGTGGGAGTCCTCCACACAACCTCAAATGGGAAAGCACAGTTTCAAAACAGGGAAAACTTCAACTTGGATGACTGAATGTAAAAACGGCATTCTGATCATCAGGGTTAATCTACCTGACTATCAATTCACTAACTAAAAATGAAGTGTGGATATTTTGTCTCACAAGTTTTGAAATGTACCGTACTGTACTGCTCCTAGTACTAGACTCCTGGTACTAGGATGCAAAGCAGAGAACAAATGTCACTGTGTGTGCTGTGTGCTCTGCATGTGTGACCATTAAAGAGGGTTTCATCCCACCCAATTATATTATATTCTATTTGCTGCAATGAACAAACCTTAAGAGTCTTTTTCTTTACATTAATTCCAAGCCTCCTAAAAAAAGTAAAATGGGAGCAACCAAAGTTTTTAAAAAGGGCAAATCCACTTATCCAGACTTCATGAAGAAGCAGTTGTTTGACATCATACAACAAGGGAAGTGAATTTATGCACAATGTAAAGTATACTTTTCAGTATATCTGCTTTTCAATTGAAGTCAATACCTTTCGGCCTCGGCCTTCCCTTGTGCGAACCTTACTGTGCTATTGATGTTGCATTTTAGAAAGTCAGCAAACAGCTTTACTTTTAGCCATGATTGTAGTCACGGTATCTCGCAAATACTGGATGGATTGCCTTGAAAATGTGAATAGAAATACATAATCCTCATGGTCTTCAACAATAATGTGATCTAGGATGTTTACCGAAGTAGTTATGTTTGAATTCACAACGCTAACCACATGTTGACTGTGACTGTAGTGAAGTTCGACACACAGTGCTCCCAGGGCAAAAGGAAGTGAACCCACGGCTCCCGACCAAATGTCCGTATTGGGAAAGAGATTTGGTTTTAAGAAGAAAACTTCCAAAAATGATCAGAATGTTTGGTATCATGATTGTCATCGTAATTAATGACACATCATATCTACAGCACATTCACAACAGTATTCCACATGTGCATCGCATATCTGCAATGAATAAAAACAACTTTGATCTAAAGAATGCACATGAGGACTGAGATAGAATTAGCTTCATCTGAGGCTAACATGTGTGCCCTTTACCTTTATAATGATACAACTTTAACTCATGGTGTCCAGCTTTCATTTTTCATTATTTCTCTGTGACAAAAAGCTTCAAAGCTTCAGTTTAATTCATTTACCTTCAGTTTTACTCTTGGTTAGCTTCTGTCCTTCAATACAATGAACCATGCAAATGGAGCACAGTTTTAAGAGCATTACATCTCATTGTGAAGGGAGTAGTGCGGTAACATCTTAGAGTAGCATCAAAGTGCTAATTATTATAGGAAAGTAATAAAGTACAATTGGAAAACTGTCTTTTTTTGGTCGGCAGTTCTTTATTGGAATGATTCCAAGATAACTCACTGTAAAAATCAATGTAATCTTGGATTAACTGTTTACGGACTAACTTTAAATAATAAATGAGGATTTAAATGCTGTTGCTCTTTAACTTTGCTGAGCTACCATTGTGAGTAATACCTTTTTATTAAATATCCCCTAATGCATTCCTTTGGGATAAAACAGGAAAGAAAAATTGATATATCCTAAAGATCACAGAGAGTTTTGGAGTCAAACTTAAATATAGGCTAACTGAAATCCAATAATAACAGTAAAAGAATACTGGTGGAAAAAAAGCTTGTATACAAAAGTGTTTAGAAGAATCGCAGTGAGAAACAGAAACATGAAAATAGTTCATTCCTGTAGCAGATCATTCATGCCCTATTCTACATCTGATAAAACAGATATTTTCAAATAGTGTTCTCTATTTTGTCAGATCGTATCAGTACAATATTATTATCACTGATTTAGAAAACACAATTGTATGACAATAAATCATTTTCATTTTCCTGTAAGACAGTTTTCCGCTGAAGGATGAATGATAATGTTGAATTGCTGCCCATCACTGAGCCCAGGAATGATTCAAATCAGTCAGGGAGAAAAAAGAAGAATTCATTTATCAGTTCCTAGGCTATACCTTTTAATATACTGATGGGATTTCTGATGAGAAAAGACTGCGTGGGACAGTCCATAATGGACTCATCTGAAGGGCTCTGCACATTTACATGTCTGCCAGTTGAGGCAGGGCTGGCTTTTTCTAATTTTACTGACATGCTTCAATTTCCCGGACCCATCAGCACGCTCCCCACTGCCACAACAGCCGGCGAGTCATTTCCATTTGACTTTTCTCTTATCTGCGCAAAAAAAGCATTTTCCATCTACTAGCCGGCGGGTGTTAATGTGAAAGCAGGGTTTGAATATAATGTGGAGAGGCCACATTTAAACATTTGACCAGCGTTTGTTCTCCCGGCTGCATATCGAAAACTGATGATAGATAGGAGACCAAATGTCAAGGAAGAAATGGCTTTTGCCATGAATGTTTTATTCAGCCCGGTGTCGCGGCCATCACATTTATACAATAGAAAATGTAAATGTTATGCAGAGTGTTAGAAAAAAAAACACTATATATTTTATGACCTTCTATAAAAGAGTGAAATTACTTTCCATCCAAATAAGGCAGAAATGAAACACATATTTAATGGGAGTGGGAAATAGAACCAGAGCTCTTTCAGGAGGCAGAGGGTGATATTCACCTAACCTGCCGGCCGAGGCGGTTCAGCGCTCTAACCTGCACAGATTTATGCCCGTCTTCCCTGCCTGCCATGTGGATACATAAAATGGATGCCTGTCTATCTGAGGGGCCCATCCACAGGCAGGAGTTGGGTTTTTAAATGTTAATGTCATTCAGATTTATGGGATGCAAATAGATGGTTGCTGAGGGTATGGCAGGCTAGATACTGTTTATGTCATTGAAATGCACACAGACACAAATGTTTGCCCCTGAGCCTCAGCAGCACTCTGAAGACCGAGCTGCCGCCGGCACCAGGCGTGTTTTCAAATGAACAGAAAATTGAATACAATCTCTAGATTCAAAGAGTTTTTTTCTTTTACTTTTTTTTGCACTGCCCGGTTGTTATCGGCTAGAAAAAAAATCAGAGCAATATACAAGTTAATTTTATTAGCACACAAAGTGGTTTTGTCCAGTGGAGCTTGAAGACAGAGCGAGAGCGGGAGGGCAGGGAGAAGAAAGGCGAAGAGAGAGCACACTAGCATGAAAGCCAAGTGTATTAATTCTCCTCCCATTCTCCTGTTGTGTTGTGATGGACTGAGTAATATGCAGGCTCACTTTCTATGCCAAAGGCTAGTTGAAGGCTCACAGAAGAGGACTCTCTGAGTCAGTCTCTCCAGGCCTCGCGTGCTCCCGCCTCTTTCTTTCCAGCCCTTTAAACTTTGGCAATCTGAAACAGTAAAAAATACAACAATCATTTCATTTCCCCCTGAGATCCAGATTTACCCGCATCAATTCAACACTTTCTGCCTGCCTCCGGTTCCTCTCTTACTCCCCTTCTCGTTCTGCGTGTGTGTGAAGCGGTCGATACAGTATAAATTAGGAGAACATTGGGCCACGCTGGCCTGCATGTGGAGTGACGGTGTATTAAATCACGTTAATTGATTAGCTGAAGTTCAGAAGAGGACAATCCTGGATTGCACTCAGTCCTCAGCTGCTCTGTTCAAGTGGCTCCTGCTCGTTACAGGTGATGACCTGAACACCTACACTGGCAATTAATCCACTGTCGATAACTTTCTACATTCTCCGCTTGTGTTTGCCAAGAACCCCCATGCGCAAAACTATGGCTCAGAGCCTGCGAGTACATATGCTTTATCCTAATTCCATAAGGAACCTTAAACACAAACACTTGCAGACTTAATTCAGTTGAGTTTTAGAGTGCTCTTGATGGACACTGGTGTCCAAATATGCAATGCATAAAAAATATGAATTCATAGTTATTATCAATCAAATTGAATTGGACCTTGTTTATGAAGTTTGACCAACAATTTCGTTTTTTCTTTTAATGAGAGTAGAAAGATGTTGATTGTTTGTTGTCAAACATTTTAATAATTTTTTTCATTGTGAAGTGTATGTTCATTTTTTATTCTGTATATTACCTGCAAAAACAGTACACTAATACTGTAGGGTGTGTATTTGCTGCATCATGTTATATGTAACTGAATTTTTACAGGAGAAAACACAGCTTAAATACATTTTCTATTATATTCAGCACTTTCAATCCAACTGGGAAGAGGATGCATTACATGTTATTTGTTAGATGCTTTTATCCAAAGCAACTTACATACTCAATACTCCCCACAGGAGCAATTTGGGGTGAAGTGTCTTACCCAGGGACACAACGACATGCTGACTGCAGTGGGGTTGGAACCTGGGCTCCCCTGATCCAAACACCAACGCACTAGTCCACTGCGCCACAACCAGATGCAGGACTAATTAGAAACTAGCCTGCTTAAATGTGTCAATCCCCCTAATATTCATACTCCTATGACTTAACAGTGATTTGGTGTGCCAACCATTTGTCATGTAATTCAAGGGGCCATGATATGCTAATTTTCAGCCTTTGCAGATCATTTACATGCACAAAAACCTATATAACAAGCTACAGGTAAGGATCCCAAAAAAGTAAAAAAGGGCCACTTAAAATTAAAACGCAGCTCATTCTGGTTCCTGTTGTACACAAACAAATATCAGCAACTGGTTATATTTGGACCCCTGGTAAATTCATTACCAAATCTCGAGAATCTGAAAGGATTTGGTTGACATTGTGGAAAAAAACAATCACCTGAATATAGTTTGAGATGTAGTTTGTTTGTTACATTAATATATTTCCTTTCCCATAATAAAAACGGGTTTTGTGTATTGTCACTTTTTTTGTATTATTGCCAATTATTATATTACATTAATTAATTAGCAAATGTTTTGATTTACATCTGGGTTAAATGATAAGGTGATGTCTATAGGGACCCTTATATTACCATAATGAAGTCATAACGTTAAAGCCTCGTAATCGTAAATAATAAGAGATATGGTTGTGGTTGTTATTCTTCAACTGTATAATGCTGAGAAGCGTTTCCAATAGCATGTCTGCTGTGTGTATTTGATATGCCCTTTGTGTGTGTTTCAGTGTGTGTGTGCATGGCTGGTTCACCATTACACTTGTTTCCCTTGTAGTCAGGCAGCGAGTGAGAGGAGAGGATAACGACGGGATAAAAGCATGTCAGCAGGTCAGACAGTGAGGTTTGAACTTCCAAACACTGGGACTCACCCAGAAAGCAGAGCTACAGAAAGAGGTCAGAGACATCGGATGAAAGACAATGAACCCACTACGAGCCCAGGCAGAGAGGGGAGACACTCAAAGGAGAGGAGAAAAAGGCAAACTCATGTGAATAACACGCTGCCAAGGCCAGATTAAAGGGAAAACTCACCCAGAAACATTGTTAAATCAGATTGGGGACATGCTCAGTGCATTTCTTTGTTTTTGGTGTAGTTTTGTTTCTCCTAGGGATAAATGAAAAGCAAACAATCTGATGTCATGTTGATGTATATTTCTGCTGCCACTGTGTCAAATAGCAGAAAAATCTTCAGTAAAAACCAACAGTAAACTTCAGATGTTGGCGTCATACCAGCAAAGACACAGGGCTTCTATTTTGCCGTTTTTTCCAAAGATGAATGTAACGCAGCCTTGAGTCGTGTTTTTGAGCACGGCTGTATTATGTGTTGTATCTAAAATCACTCCCATGTTTACTCATTCACTGCTCCCTGCAAAATAAATAATCAAAGGTTTGCTCTATAGAGAGTGATTATTGGAGATTTTGGACACTCATGAACATCAATAACATGACAAATAACTGTCACTTTTTAAATCCAACAAAGGCGAAGGATTGCAGGGTGGGGGTTTGACTCAAAGTATAGAAGCTTCTCTTGAGACTGCTTTATTCATTCCAATGTGGGAATGTTTGAAGGTTATGGTAAATTAGAGCCTTTCAAAGAAGTGCCAGATTGCCAAATAGAGTGATTTTATCCAATGCATCCCAAACATTGCTTTGCTTAGGAAAGTTTCTATGCCACAACTTGTTCAAAGTTACACACAGTGGCGGCCGGCCCATAGGGGCGCTAGGGGCGCCGCCCCCCCTCTTCCCACATGTTTGATTGTCATTAAAAATAAAAAATAAATAAAAATATATATTTCCAAAAAAAAATATTTTTTATTTTTATTTTTAAAGAACAAGGTAAATATGATATAGTTGGTATCAGTAAAATGTATAATCTACAATAAAATCTCGTTTAAAATTGTTTTACGATGTCTAAAGTTACTGATAAGTCACATGTTTCCTGCCTGGCCGCAGCGTGTATCATTACCCTCTCTCGTCCAGGCGGTAGAAAGGAGCCCTCAGCCAGAGCAGCTGCAGCCAACAAGCTGACTGTTGCTATCTGTAAACTATGCCGCCGAAACATAATTTCAGCCAATCAGCGTCGTCAGATCTGATGCTCAAAGGGCGCCCTTTCAGCGCCCTGACCTGTGAGTTGTTTAGACTCGTATCCAAGGTGACGCTACAGTAGGGGATGGCTGAGTCTGCAGGTGTAGACTCCGGTGCTAGTGGATCGCCGGAGCTGTAGATTAACATTTGCATGCTTATTGTAGTTGTAAGGGCAATGCCTGTGGCACCATGGACGCATGATGTGTGGCTGGACCGCTGTATTTTACAGAGGCAAAGGAGTGATCAGAGGTCAAGTTGTCGATTCTTGTTCAGTTTTCATCTTCCTCACCCTCTCAGACTTTGAGTTGCGCGCGCCTGCTAAAGAGATGCGCTACCATGGAGAACCAAACAGATGGTGTAGCTGTAAATCCGAGTGGAATACAGTGTGGAGTAAATCTGATTTTGTCAGAAATCGGGGAGAAATGCGGGTGTCTCCCGCGAAAATCGGGAGGGTTGGCAAGTATGACCAGAAACACAACACGCACGCACGCAACGCACGCACGCACGCACACACACACACCAACACACACACACACACACACACACACAATGTTTGTTATTTAGTCTCCTGATTTTAAATGTGCCCGAGTATCGGTTTTGTCACCATTTCCATAAGGCCCCACCAAAGAAATTTTCGGCACAGCCGCCTACTGGTTACACACATTCAAACATGAAAGCTGCAGTGGGAATCTGTGACCTCTAGGCAGCTCCAATGGTTATTAAACTGTTCATCAATCTGTTGCACATTTGAGAGGACGTGCTTGGACATGGCGTACCCGGACAACAGACCGCTGACAAAAACAAATTATACTTCTTGGCACATAATGAATTTAATTTAATGTTTCTGCAGTATTACAATGAAGGTATCAAAACCATATCGAACCTGTCAAACAGTAGAATTTTGGGACATGCAGCAAAACATCCCGATGACGTGAATCTCTCTTTCTTCGCAGCTCGGCCCTCCTCCGGTTCGTAGTAGCAACTGATTGAAGCACTGGCCGACACACTGACGAACGCGGTCTAAGCCTTGAGTTTAACCATCGTGAAGCCACACCAGACATCCCATCACCAGCTTACGAAATTCATATTAATGAAGCAAAAAGGTGCATCACTGACCACCAAGTGCTACCTGCCGAAAGCCAGCGCGCAGCCAGCAGCTGTGTGTGCAGTGTCCACCAAACTAACAATAAGAATGAAACAACAAGAAAAGATATTGAAACAAAGATCTCTCTCTGCACTAACATGTGTATCGCCACAGCCAGAAAAAGCAGCATGTACAGAAGAGCTTACATACCCTTACCCGGAAGAATAATAGTGTGTTGGAGGATCAAACCGCGAAGTCGTTTTGGCCGTTTGACAACGATCAATACAACTCCTATGACCGGGCGGTGTAGCGGTCCTGAAGTATGGAGGCGAACAGCGCTTGGAGCGACCTAGTACCTTATTAATTATACCCATCTGGTGACGGAACTGAACTGAGACGACTACAGATCCCAGATCACCACTTCAGAAAACTCTTCTCTATGTCTTGCAGTGCATAATTAATTCATAAAAACCACATCAAAATAATCCTCATAGACATCCTAATCAGTGGCGGGGCTGGGTGGAAAATATTTTTGGTGGGGTATGGAAGATGGTGACAAAAAAACCATACTCGGCATTGTTATAAATCAGGAGGACTATAATATCAACATTGTGTGGTGTGTGTGTGTGTGTGTGTGCTGTGAATGTAGCAGTGCGGACGTAGAGATGCTGTAGCGTCTGTAGACGTGTGTAGCTGTCATATCATACTTGCGCACCACCTAAACCTGCCACATTATACATGCTGCAGACGCAACGCACAACCGACAATTCTCTGTCGTCATACCAGAAACTCAACGCATACTGTACCATCAGTAGTCGTGAGTCCACTAAGCAGAAATTCCGATTTCAATCTGGAACTTTATACCACTCGGATTGCTCAAGCTAACACCAATTGTATTCGGTTCACACAGAACCTTGTAAACTCACGTTTTCGCGACCATATCTTAGCGCCAGCGCGCGAACAATACTCAATAGCTCTGAGAGCTGGTCGCGGAAGCATGACACAAATTTACAGGAAGCAACGAATCGTGAACATATTCTTGTACTCCTTTCACTGATCTCGTTTCGCTATAATGAATAACAAGGTCCAGCCACGCACAACACTCATGCTCCATTGACTTGCTCACCCGCTCTGCCTCTGTTCTCCAACTCAACAGGACATATATCGCATGCACCAGATGTTTGATATGAAATCTTAGCCAGCATCCAGTTTACGGGTCCACTGTACCAACGCTACAGGAAGACGCGATACATCCCTTGCAGACGCACGCCATCCGCCTGACTGATAGGCGTCACCTTGGATACTGTACGTCTAAACCAACTCCAACTAGGTCAGTGGCGCTGAGAAGAGGCGTCCCTTTGAGCATCTATCTGACGCACGATGATGGGTACTTTAGAAAATTAATTGTTATATCGTTGAAGCCGATGCAGTTGAGATATTACAGGATAGCACAGCAGGCTTGTGCGCTGCATGAGCTCATGACATCATAGAGATCTGAGGGCTCTTACACGGCCTGGACGAGGGGTAATGATACAACGCGTTTCGTCCACAGGCCAGACGGGCAAAGCAACTGAAACACCTATACATGCCTACGTACTATAGACATCGTAAGAATCATAAATCCATCTCCACAGCCTGAGAACGGGATTAATTGCATACGATCTTCTAT
>NW_011339556.1:0-16070 GCF_000735185.1 Notothenia coriiceps | reverse complement strand
TGGCGGTTACTCGTGACAGGCGCGGAAAGTTTAGGTTAAACTTTGAAGCTGCAGTCAAAAACTCGCCCCAAGGAGGACGAACCGAGTTCGACAGACACACAGACGAGCTCTAAAATACTCGCATTATAGCCCTATCAAAATGTAGATGGCAATTTATACTCAGTAGCCCTCAGTGTCCTTGTCTGTGACCTAAACCACTAAGGACGTTGAAAATTATCTTCAATTTGTACAAAATCTATTAGGAATCAACACTTTCAAATTAACACATAAATTCCAAGCAAAGAAAGAAGAAAGTCACATCAACTCAACTACTTCGTATATGAAATTCCCCTTAGACACACTTAGAGTCGATAAGATACTATGCACAACACGTCATCGTACTTTCATTTTTTTTGAAAACGCATATAACGATTTCATCGTCAATCGGACCGAATCCAATCCTGAACACAAATTAATCAATTTTACAAATATAGCAGTCAACCGACACTCTAAAGAAGGGCAATTCACCCATTCTAGTAATTATCCAACAATGTATAATCTCAGGACTCTACGACAAAAGAACGTTCTACAGGGTGGCCCGCCTGGTTAGCCCATATCGATTCCTCATGTTCCTACCGACGATTCAATCGACATGCTCGATAACGTCACGACGGCGGGGAGAGAGAGGTGCGCCCTCTATGTGTATTGCACGTGCCACAATTGTCACTCAGGGGTAAATAACATTCAACGGTGTCAAAAATGACGCCTAGGTCAACAGTACAAGTCAACGGTTGTCGACGTATCGTTATTTTGACTATTTCCGTGTGCAAACGATGAACGAATATATAATGTTCGATGTACTGATTCGAATTACAGTGTGACACACTTTATTTTATCAACAACATTAATATTTTTAGTATGAGGAACCAGTTGAGAACGATTTTAATAATAAAATTGTTTAAAAGTAATTTCAATAGAACGTAAACAATAGGGTGAAACCGCTATTATAAAATCAAGTAGTTACTTCTTGCTACTCTTAATTTATTACAAACACCATAGTTTGTCATATAAATTTCTTGTGAAGTCGGAACGTACTTCTATTGTATCCTTACTCATGCGCAAATGAAAATGGGTACAAAGGACGAATCTTCACAACACTATGGTTGTACTAGAATATCTTTTTCATTCTTTCAATGTACTTTAAGCAACCACAACTAGTTTTGTCCAATTTACTCCGTAAGGACCTTCATTAAATAACGTTTCTATAAAGTTAAATTTGATTAAACCCAGTGAAAACCTGCGTACAACGCAACACTGACACACATGTTTCCCGCAATGGGCTACTAGTCGACACCCACTAGGAGAAAACTGTCGTCTGTCACCTGTCGAACTTCGATCTTGTCTTCTACACTACCGAACACAACCTTTGCGACGACTTCCGGTCGTCACCTGAGCGAGTGTCAGAAGAGTCCCGTCGTGGGTCGATAGAAGGAGAACTCTACTTTTCTGAAATCTATCACACTCACAGATACTCATTATTGATTGAAACACAGATTGTATTATAACTTACAGTCACAAAGGGGATCCAAATAACGACTTATATAGAATTTAGGAGACCCTCGTACTCTCTCCTCGACACCTAATAACAATAACGATAATTACGTAGTCACAAAATAATCCCAGTTTTGGTGATGAGTGAATTTTACTTCGCAAATCAAATAATTATCTTCTCGAGTACAAAGTTACACCTTTCACTGGCAATCTATATCTAATCAACGTTAACCACATATATATAAGTTTGTTATAATATAAAAAAAAAAAGTGTGGAACTAAAGTCCCTCTCCCGCGTCCCGAGGCAACCGCCCCGCGTCAAGGGGAGGTTCGGGATACCATCCCCTTCGTGACGTACACAAATCATTCAAACAGTTTAATGGGGGGGTAACATCGGCCTCCCCATGTCCTGTTAGTCCCTGGAACAGAGTATGTTCTAGTAGTCTGGTTCGTCGTCTCCAGACCAAACTTCTTTGGGATTTTACAATAAATCGACAACAAATTTAGGTATTTATAAATGACCAGAACTTAAAGGCAGTGACCTAAGTTTTACGAGTTTAAATAACAGCCCTGTAATACGTCTAAATTAGTGGGGACTTCTACTTTTCATACCTATAGTCGTTATAATGGTAAAATTCTTTACTGAGCAACACCAAACTGGCTTGAGGTGTCTGTAAGGTAAACAACACAGAGAGAAAGACGTTTATATCAACCAATCAGGAGTGTTGTGGACTCATTCCAATCCTGTTTGTATTGTCTGCCGTTGTATGGCTGGATTCCATTTCAAGTGCCGTAGCTTTTTACATACATTTTACGTTTTTTTTATTTGACACTTTTTTTATTACTTTTAACTATTTTAATATACTATGAAAACTACTTTATTTACACAAAATCATTTTTAGGTATTTCTGCAATATATTACATTTTTTGTGAAGATGTTCATTTATTTAACATTTTGAGATGCTTTATAATAAGATTTCTTTGTATTCTACAACAGTACATAATGCAGTTATTTTTTGTTTTTTTACATTTTGTTACATTCAATTTAAGGTTTTACTGCAACAAAAAAAAGAAAGTTGCCTTCATTTTACATGCAGTAAAATTATGTGTATTTTATGTGTTTTTACATAGAATTCAATGTAATGTAACATTCAAGACAATTAAACAATGGAATTATCCTGTAAAAAAACGATAATTTCTCATCAAACCAATTTACAGAATAAAACCTTTATTTATTTTAAATAAAAGTAATTTACTGTATTTTTATGTTATTTACACTTAATATAGAAAAACAAGAAAGGTCTGTAAAATAATACAGTACATTTCTGTGAAAAAACTTCTTTTTTTTTTTACAGTGCATGCTGCAAATGGATCTGGCCCTTCCTACATCCAGGACATGGTTAAACTGACACCCCAGCACGTGCACTCTGCTCTGCATCAGCCAAACAGCTCGCTGCACCCACACTGCGAGGGGGACCCAAGTTCCCATCAGCAAAAACACGTGGGTTTGCTATCCTGGCTCCAAAATGGTGGAATGAGCTCCCCATTGACATCAGGAGACTCTGGGTGCTAGTGGATCGCCGGAGCTGTAGATTAACATTTACATGCTTATTGTACTTGTAAGTGCAATGCCTGTAGCAGCATGGAGCATGAGCTGGACCTGTATTTTACAAGAAAGGAGTGAGCAGAGGGTTAAGTTGTCGATTCTTGTTCAGTTTTCTGTGACTATCTTCCTCACCCTCTCAGACTTGGAGTTGCGCTCGCTGCTAAAGCGACGCGCTACCATGGAAACCAAACAATGGTGTAGCTGTAAAGAGTGGAAACAGTCGTGAGTAAATCTGATTTTGTCAGAAATGCGGGAGAAATGCGGGAGAAATATGACCCCGGGAGGACACCGGGAGAGGGCAATGAATTTGGGATTCTCCCGCGAAAATCGGGAGGGTTGGCAAGTATGACACACACACACACACGCACACGCACACACACACACACACACACACACACACACACACCATGTTCGTATTTAGTCTCCTGATTTTAAATGCCCGAGTATGGTTTTGTCACCATTTCCATAGCCCCACCAAAAATATTTTCCACCAGCCGCCACTGGTTACACACATTCAAACATGAAAGCTGCAGTGGGATCTGTTGACCTCCTAGCAGCTCCAATGGTTATTAAACTGTCATCAATCTGTTGCACATTTCAGAGGAAGTCTTGGCATGGCTATCATGGATGTATAAAAAGAACTGGATAAAGCGTTGGAGGCGAGGCCCCGTTATTCCTATGAAAGTTGCTCTGTGGTGATGAAGTCAAAATGGCCGGTTCATCCTGGGATACTCTGCCAATCTTCTTCGATCTTCCACATCCATTTGGTCCATAGAGCATGCACACTTGTGTTTTACTTCTATCCGCTCCATCATGAAAGCGTCATGTCCTGTATTGGCTCAGTCAAATGAATGAGGGAAAATAACCCTGATTCAGCTTTTATTGCATTTCACAACTCTAACAATTGAAATAAGAGCTATTCAATTGTTCGTATTCGGTGGTTGGTTTATCCAAGCCCGCCCCTTCCTACCCGCAGATCACGCAGACTGCGTGGGGCACCTCAAATACGTCTCTTTTCTAAAAGGAAGTAAATGGAGAAAAGTATTTTTTGGCCCAGTGGCATCACGTGACTGATATTGAAGTTGTAGTATCCACCGTTTGAACACTACGAACATTTGCTTCAAAGGCTTGCACTCTTCATGGTGGATTGCTGGATATCCTCTGGCAACCCAGAGTTGCAATAGCAAACACGTTTAAAAAAAAATATTTAAAGCCATTGTGATCTTTTAAATATCTACTGTACAGTATAAGGAAGAATTTGTATTTGCAATACTGTAGTTGGCCACAAAGACACATTGGTAGTAGTTTGCAGATTTGTCATGCTGTTTCAAGCTTATTTAACACATTAACACACTTTTTTTTAGACTGGCTACATCAGGAGAACAGGCACCTCCACTTTATCTGAGATGATTGAAAAACTTGGCACTGAAGCAGCATTTCCTCACAAAAGTAGTTCAATTAACATCACACATTCATTTGGGTCTTATACAGGATACTGCCTAAGCCATTGTCTTAATTTGATATTGCTATCTTGAAGAAAATGGGTATAAAATAAATAAAGAAGAAAATGAGGAGCATGTGGTATGCATATTTATTTTACAGCTCATTGAAGCCAATGGCCTATCCAGTATCTGCCATCAGAGGCAATCTGAATGAGTGTTACCTGAGGGAGCCATTTAGCATTTCTTATACATCCGTGAGTGCGGCCACCGTGTTGGACTACCCGGAGTAAATGTATCCGCAGTGTATATGAGTATGTGTGTGTGTGTGTGTGTGTGTGTGTGTGTGTGTGTGTGTGTGTGTGTGTGTGTGTGCGTGTGCGTGTGCGTGTGCGTGTGCGTGTGCGTGTGTGTGTCGGGTACGACAGTCTGGGTTTCATTGCAATGTTACCTGCTGTGAAAGTTGATGGGGTTCCCCACTGAGGACGTGTGAAATGATCCTAGCAAGTGATTTGTGTGTGTGTGTGTGTGTGTGTGTGTGTGTGTGTGTGTGTGTGTGTGTGTGTGTGTGTGTGTGTGTGTGTGTGTGTGTGTGTGTGTGAGAGAGAGAGAGAGAAAAAGAGAGGTAGACTTTGCTGTGTAACGTGTGTGTGTGTGTGTGTGTGTGTGTGTGTGTGTGTGTGTGTGTGTGTGTGTGTGTGTGTGTGTGTGTGTGTGTGTGTGTGTGTGTGTGTTTGAGTATGTTACAATTATTCTTGAACAGGTGAGATAGGAAAGGAGTCTGATAGAAAACTCAGATGTTGCAGTCTCACGCTGCGACTCTCATTTTATCTCAGAACTGCTTTCGAAACCCATTTGATCGTTGCTGTGTGACTAATTTCAGTGTCAATTTTCGGAGTCTTCTTCTTCCGGTCAATCCCTTATCTCCACGCTGTATTGTGGGTCAGTGCAGCACAAGCAAACATATGCAAATGCACAGAAGAGTAATGAATACAGAAAACCTATTCAGAAAAAAACTGTATTTTTAAAGAATTGCTGCAGATAAAAATGGCCAGAAGTGTGCAGCGTTTCAAAATGAAAGCATTTTGGTGCAAAGCAGCAACACCTAGGGTCTGAAAGTGAAGCCAATGCTGAGATACCATAAACTTAAAATCCGAAAGGAGGAAGGAAGTTATCAGTACGTTTTCAATTTATGAATGACTTTGAAAATGTTTGGATAACCGTCCAATTTCACTTCTCGTTTCAATAAAACTAAAAAAGCTGAGGCCAAAATTCTAAACTCAAGTTTTAAAAAAGTAGTGGAAATCCAAACATAATTATATTTTTGCTAACGTTTCTGAATTTGTTTGTTGTGCATATGTGCGTGCATACTTTCAACCTTTTTACAGTCTGTTGAAGTCTGTTTGCACTCATATTCGCTTTTTTGGGTGAACTATTCATCAAGATGGTCGCAGGTCAATTCTTGCTTATAGAATGTGGTGGAGACATTTGCACATTTGGTCCAGTTCATATACTTTAAATGAACCTCCATTCTTCTGCTTTCTACTCTTTTAAGATGTTTGCTTGAGGTGATTAATGTGCATATGAAACTCCCTGTTCCCTGTGTGTCTCTCCATGGAGTGGATGGTGTTTTCATGAGACCAAAGACTGTCAGAGTGTCTTCTGGAGCACAGGGAGAGCTGGCGGAGGCGTGTGGAGCTCAGTGTGGAGAGTCCGCCTGCTGCTGCATGTTTTATCTTCTGTCACTGAGCTTTCAGCGCTGCGCTCCGCCTCTCAATGATTTACTGTCTTACAGCAGCCTCGCCACTGCACAGAGGAAGTGTGCATGTGTTTGCCGTTGAATCACAACACCAACATAAATTGATGGTGGGGGAGATATATGAGAATATATCTGTTCAGAAAAGTGTCTCTATAAGTGAAATGAACTGACACCTATATTATTGACTGTGTAGACTTTTGCCAAAGGAATCAAACACCACTTTTTATACAGTTTTATGGCTATATTAAATGACATGCTATTAAAGAAAATTATGTTATTCATTTTGGTTATTGCATGATTAATGAATTTGAACTGACTGCATTAAGCTAAAGGACAGAGAGACAGACTGGAGCGATGATATCATCCAGACCCAGAAAAATCCTGGAGCTCCTCCATGGACGGTGAATAATGGAACAACTGCAAGGACACAGTGACAGCAGCCACTGTGGTTTTACTGGGATTAACCCCTTCGTTCAAATAAAACCCACCTGGATGGAACAGAGGGGAATGGGCAGGAATAAATAGGCCAGCAAAATGTTTTTCCCCAGAGACAAAGTTAGTTTTCCAGATAGTTACAAATGCTTAGAGGGACATGGATCCCATTTAAATTATACATCTTATGAAGAAGATAAATCTTGAAAAGAAAAAAAAATACACCATGGAAATTCCTGCAGTGAAACTGACAAAGTTTTCTGTACAATTATTCCGCAATAATATTTAATTGGATTTCTGTCTATTGACCATCGATAACATTTATTACATATCAGGCATTGCTGTCCATGCTGGAGTCCCTGAATTGTTGTTTGCAATTACCAACAAAAAGCATAATTACAATTATTTATAATTATTTATATACGTTGAAGCAGGAAGACTGTTAATTAAAATAAATGCATCTTGGGTAAAGCTTACCTTTGTATTATTATTCTTGATTTACAAGGACGTCTGTTTAAAACCTAATCATCTGTCTGCTCGTGTTTTTTGGTCTTTAAAAAAAAATGCTTTTACCAATCTCTTTAATGAACTTGTTGAGTACACTGTAATTAATATAGAAATTATGCACAAAAATAACAAGAAATAGTAAATATGCAAGAGTCAACTTTTTTTCTAATTCGTTTTTTTTTCTAATTCGGTTCGTCGTTTAATTAATTTGACGTTTTTCTACTTTGCTTGATTATTTCTTTGCTTTGTTCTATAACTAAATAAACCCTTACCCGCTTACTTGCTTTTGTGATTCATTCTTACATTTTGTGGTGGTATGTGCTCCTGTGAAATATTTTTCTTTAAATGGACTGTACAGTTTTTTTCTTAAACAAGCAAAGCATCCATATCTCAGGCATAGTCAGTCACAATTTGGCCATGCACATCATTTGGACGTTTAAGAATATATTTTATAAGGAAACACACTGTACTGGCAGGATTTTGATGCTCAGGAATGGTATGTGTTTCTCTGCACACATGTTGCGTGTAATGCATGCTACACTGTAACTAACTGTGTTCAGGTTTCATGTTTGGCACACACAGTGAACATGGACTCTTTTCCCTTGCTCCCATTGAATCAGATAGGCTGCCCTGCCCCCATGAAGGAGATTACACAAATGTATGCAAAGCCTGTAAATGATTTATACTGCAGAGCACAACAAAGGCCTTTTTTTACAACACAAGACTAGGAGAGAATGAGAGAGAGAGACACCTGCAGTAATCCCATTCACCACCATATACATCTTACTGTGCCACGGCCAACAGTGGGGCGCAATAAAACATGATGGAATTTTGTGCTTTTTTAAATAATAAGGGGCTGCATTCAAGGCATATTCAGCTGTTAATGTTTTAATGTTATTTCAAAGGAAGTGAATAACCCCCTTATTTCTCTGCACACAGAACAGCTATTGTGGATAATTCGGCTGCCATGCAGGCAGCAGAGTGCAGTGATGGTGGAGCTCAATTCAGGACCACAGCACTCACTGTTGGCCTTGGGTCTGTGCTTAGGCAGAGCTTTTAAGCACTCTGGTGTCTTAAAAGAACACACACACAGTGTATGAGTGCATGTGTGTGTATGCATCATGTTTGTCTGTGTGCTGTTCTCTACGTTTGTATAAGAGGGAGTCCTTTATCAGAGAGGATAAAAGGCAAAAATAGGTTTGAGCTCATCCCATCTCCCCCACACCCCCAAGGATCCAACGCGTGGATGGGTTTATACACTATTCATAAAGATCACTATGTGGGAGAAAGATGGGCCCATTATTGTCAAGCAGTAATGGTGGGATATATTTGTTTTGTGGCCCTGAGTGTAGAGTAGTGGTAGTGAGTTTGTAAACGGTTGTGTGTGTCTTTGTGAGAGTCACATACATAACATGTTGGCGTGTTTAGACCTTAATGGTATGTGCTATGCAGTCAATTGAAGGCCATATACAATACGCTGAATTGTACAGTGTTAAGTGTCTGCAAAGGCAAAAGCAATGATCACAGCAAACCCACATACACATATACAAGTGTGTGTATCTCTAAGTATTGTTTATCTTGGAAACAGCATCAATGGATGTCATAACGTGAAAACAATTGACATTTTTGTAATAACAATGTATTAAATAACAACATGGAAATCATGTTACAATGATAAAGAGCTCTCTCAAAGTGACCAAACTACTCTGCATTGAGTTTCGGTTTCAGCTTATTGTTGCCTGTCAACAATTTTACTGTTTTGGTTGACTCTTAGCGCTCATATCGCTTTTGAGCCGCAGCAGGCAGCTTTTTTCAGCATAAAGTTTTAAAGACCCACTAACACACAGTAGTCAAAGAGTCAGACATTTTACTTAAGAGTTGTTGGAGACCAAAAGCAGAGCTAAAAAAGAGAGACTATTGAAACTAAGTCAATCAGTTGGCCAGAAACGCAAGTCCAAACCATTGATCTTGTGTCTCTGTAACTGCTGGACTTGTAAATGTGTAAGTACCCCAAACATACCTAGAAGGTGAAGATATTACAACTTTGTGTTTACAACTTGTTTCCGGAGCTGTCAAATGGCCAAACATATCAGTCAAGACAGGTTTTTAAATACTTTACGATTTAGGGCATGGCTAGTTTTAAAATGGTCAATAAAGTCAATAACACAAGGTGTTTTATGGTTTGGTTGGTCTGTGTTTTTCTCGTGAAACTTTTCTTGGTGTTTTGTAAGTTAAAACATTTTGGTCGGCCAAAAATATTTTGAGGTTGTAACTAACGTAACCCTCTTGTTTAGCATCTGGTTCCAAAAAAACAAGATGGTGACGGACAAAATGCCAAACTTGAGGGTTAAAATGGCTTTATTCCGGGGCACCAAACTGGAATGGCCCATGATGACCCTTATGGCTGATGGAGGAAACCTATCATGGTGGTTCTGGTATTCTGATTTCAAAACTTGTACGATACTGAGGACTGAAGGAAACATATGAAGTCCTTCCTTTAAACATACTGAACACGCCCTCCTAGGACCCCTGCAGGCTCCCAGACTACAGCTTGCGAAAGCCTGCCTCAGGTCAGTGGTCTTGCCCGACATCAGTGCTGCATGTTCGCCTCTTAGCCTAAACACTTCCATTGCTGACCGATGGACTGTGACCACACTATCCCCCCTCCACTTCCACCTCCCATACATAGACTGTTACCAGGTGCCGAGCCCCCCACTGTCCCCTCTGCCTCGTCACCCCTCCTCAACCCTTGTCACCCCTCCTTGCCCCCTCCTCTCCCCTCCGCCCCTTTAACCCTGTCCTTCAGACAGCATTGTTTGGACGAACAATGGGGTCATTGTAACCTCAAGGTGGCGTATTGTGAGGGGTTTTCACAAGGGGCTGCAGAGGTGACCCTGACAGTGTAGCTCAGCCCTCAACTCACCTCCCTACACACACACACACACACACACACACACACACACACACACACACACACACACACACACACACACACACACACACACACACACCACACACACACACACACAACACACAACACACAACACACACACACACACACACAATCACATGTGGTGTATGGTTTCCCAAACTTTGTACATATAGGTTGAGGAGCAGCATGCTTGTCCTGTTTGTGCGTGTGTGTGATTGTGTGTGTGTTTCAAACAGCAACTCTGAATTCACACTTTAGAGTAATTAAATAAAAAAATGTATCACAAGTTTTGGCATCTCTATCCAAACTACCTTTGTGTTTCCTGTCATCAAAAATCAAGAAAAAAAGCTGTCTGGAGAGAATATTTCCAAAACAATTACATATAGGGTCGACCACCCTTGAACCCTCTACTGACAACACTTGAAACTGAAAGCACAGACTGTATTGACTACACAGAGTTACCATCATCACAGAAAGAACATATTTATGAACTGATGCACTGTACGTAATGTACATTACGTACAACGCATTGAAATGCTGATGTGACTGCTTCGCGTGGTAGGGGAGAAAAAAATAACACAACTGTTGGTGACATGTCTTATTACTCAACAGACCAAAGTGATTTGAATTAGTCAAATGATTAGAAGACCTCAACTGGACTTTGAAATCGGACAATTTTATTAAAGCTTTAAAAGCTAACTTTTCAGGTACTTTAGACACAAATATGGTCAGTACAGCGGCACCTCACTCAGTGTACACAGAAGGTTGTTGTTACGGGCAATGCCTTTAAAATCCAGTGTTTTCTAATATCAAAGCAAATTACTTTGGATTTACATTCTTTCCCTGCCACTATCTTGGCTTAAAAACTCCTGAGGAGAAGACAGAAATTGTGTATTTCCTGAAATAGTAATTCAGTCTAATCCAATGTTTCCCCTCTGTTGGTATCTGGGTCTATAATGTCAGGGTGCGGATGGATGACCCATCTGTCCATCTCCTCTCACTGAATACCAGGCGATCATCTTACATACACACAATTCACTGTCAGTCTGTCTCCATCTTTCTGGCTGATGGAGTACCAAGACGCAGACAGACTCGCCTTTGTCAAGTTACTTCTTGCTGGCTTGCGGGAGGGTTGGTGGGGGAGCTTACTTCCTGTGCCCAGACTCAAAAACAAATGTTCAACACTCGACAGTGATGGCGCACCCTTTGCTGGCATTTGGCTTATGAAAATGTTTTATGCTGTGTTGGGCTGTTTGGTTTCACAATATTTTTATGTATTAAAGTAAAAAAACTGAAAACTCTGATTTATCATGTATTAAATTAACCTGCAGAAAGAGTCAAGGCAATGTCATGAGGTTTTCTGACTCAGAAAAGGAAGTGATAGTTTTATCAAAGACTCCGATTCAAAAAGACACCCCTTGAAGAAGAATGGCCAAATAAAAGAAGACATTGTTTTTGTTCGGTTTTCTTATCTCTGTGAAAACAAAGAGGAAAACAAAAATATAGTTGTAATCTATTTCCTTAAATGAAATCACATTTTATAGTGACTTGATTTAAGTGCAATCAAACTGCCCAATATCCATAGATATGTCTCTCACTAGAGCCGTGTTAAGGTACTACTGGTCAAATGTCACAAACATGGGGTGTTTTTATTCTGAAATAGCCAGGACCACATTGTATCTCTCATTTGGAGCTGATTGAAATCTATACTTAAATTATATATCAAAAAGTAAAGCAACAAGAAGGAACTGACTCAGTGAGATTTTGGATGAGTTTACCAGCTTTTTGGTTGGTATTATTAACACGCCTTAAGTTATTTTGGCTGTTTATACAGTCGGTGGACCCTTTATCTAAGTAGCTGCTCAGCATGGTTTGCAGTGGTAAAAACTGCAGCTGATGTACCGTGGTAACAGTAAGATGTTGTCAAAACAACCAAGACTCAAAATGTAAGAATATACATTTAAATAATTGTTAAAAGGCATTTTCCATTTGAACAATCAATGATTAGACATCACACAAAACAATGTATGATTCTTCTTTTAATAACACATTTTTTTAAGTAATGAAAAGGAAGAAGATAAAGGCCATACAGTTGGTCAAACAAAAGTCCATGTGTGTTACAGTAAATGCTGATGTGGACACTTACAATGCAGCAGTTTGGGGGAAATCCTGTACTGTATCGATGACGTTCACCAATTTCAGAGACATGCAAAAAGTGCAAGAGCAGAGTGATGATCACTGATGTCAACAGGCATGTGACCTCACCAGCGGGGTCACGGGGTCACACTGGGTGTAAGGAGTGATGTGGGAGGAGACGGGGTCAATGACTAATTAGAGCTTTAAAACAGTGAGCAGGTCAGAGGGTCGGATGAGATCACCAGCACGCTCCGGTGTATTGTAAAGAGACGACTATTGAAGTGAGCTCCACTCCAATCAGTCTGACCTCTGACCCCTGACAAATTGATTGATTAGTTAGTCTAGATCATGAATGTCTCACTAAATACTGATGTTGTTGTTTTTTCATCTATGCTGCAGAGCCTCACTGCTGCGATTCTACTATTTTAAGTGCAAAACGTTATTTATGTCCATTAACTATAGCGTGTATTATACATTTTATTGTGTAATGTTAAACTGTTTAAATTATTTGATTACAACGCTTAGTTGAATACTTGATTCTGATTTGGCCAAATTAGACATTTCAAATACTGAAATATGAATTATCATCCCGAATGAAAATGCTTTCCTCTCACTAATCACCATGGAACCCTTTGATCTCTGGACACGTTGTTAGCTCAAATATAAACACCTGTGTCATGGAACACGATGATGTCATAACTCCAATTGACATAATTAGAGCAGCAGACTAATGACTGGTCACTGGAGTTTAACAGACTGTCTCAGCCTATTCTTTTCTGTCTGATGGAGACTTCATACTGACTTCAACATGTTCCACATATTTTAGACATTATTGGTGACGTATGCTTTTAGTTCTAACGTTTTCAGTTAAAATATTCTGCTTCTTTTTCATGCATTTAGACTTTTATTTTCTTGTTCTTATTTCACATTCAAGTCCCCTCTATTCATGAACCCTTTAAAGTACTCAGCCACACCACTTACTGTATATACCACGTGCGACTGTTGCTATGTGAGTTAATCTTTCAAATACAAGGTTGCTTGTTTGATTCAATCTCTTGCAGTCAATATGTCAAGGTATTTATCCCTAACATTTGATCAGCTAACTACGGAAGAGGATTAGGGCCACACGATTTTTTTTTTGTTCTGAGAAAAAAGTCAGAATTCTGAGATTAAAGCCAGAATTCTGAGATTAAAGTCAGAATTCTGACTTTTTTCTCAGAACAAAACATTTTTTTATGTGGCCCTAATCCTCTTCCTTAGGTAACTAACAACACACACTCAGAGGATCTTTATAAACGTTTTAAGTATTTCACATCTTTAAACATGACTCTTATAAATCACTTTTAGAAAACCAGCGATGCACTACAGTGTCAGCTTTTCTAAAATAGAAACTTCAAAGTTCACATCTTTCTAAATGATTCTACTTTTCAATGACCTACAAATAATCCTAATAATAATCCCATTTTCAATCTTCCAACTGTTCATATTTTTTGGTCAATTAACAAACCTGTTACAAATGTGTTGTTCAACACATTTGAGCCTTTGCCACATTTATTTGAAATATTTACATAATTCCTACATAATCAGCATAGCAGTTTAGCGTCAGCTTTTCAGCATAAAGCATTCCCACTAGCAATTTATTCAGGAATTGCATTCCCTAGTTAGTTATGTTGTTGTTGCCGCTGTCTCTGAGTTGTTCTGATTCAACTGGATGTTCCGGAGAATTTTACCCATTAGGAACAAATATGTTGTACTATTTCCACACTACATGAATACAGCACAAATGCTTGAGCATTGTTAACAAAAGTGAAAAATAAAGTATGTATCCATCCGCCAGTAGTGTTTCCATAATCTGACAGACAAAATGAAAGACAACCTAAACCAAAAAACATATCCGCTACCAAGGAGTTCATTATTGATCCTAAATCAAGGGCAGCGTATTTGATCTGATAAAGATGTAAACATCTCAGTAAATAAATCATGTTTTAGCCTGATTTATACCCTATCCTTTCTAAGGCTATTTTATCAGCTTGCCAATGTTCAGCTCTCTCCTCTTCCTGCCTGTCACCAGATGATGACCTCATGGCTGTAAGACTTGCACTATTAAACAGACTCTTACCTCTTTAACAAGACCAGCCAGCCCTCAGCCGGGTTCATATGTTCCCTATCAGACTAAAAATAAAATGCACATTCCACACCCCTTTTAAACCTTCTCTACTGCTCCACATATGTCTTAGTTTCCTCCAGTCTAGCCAACAAGCAGCAGGTCAATAATTTTTGAAACAAAAATATTCCTACAAAGATGACACAATTAACACATTTCCAATAGGACTGCATGACAAAAACTAATCCACCTGTCTTCCAGAGGAAGTGCATTCTTATAACTGGCAAGTGCAGTTTTTACCCATGGGACCCTGAGGTTTCAGTGCTTATGCTGGCATCTCTCGGCTGTGAAGTTAAAATGTCACAAGGCTGTCACACTATCAAAGAAAATAAATGGCCCACTATAATCCTAGTTGCAGTGATAAAATGTCAATGTACTGCTGCTGGTGCAGCTGCTGAGCTCCTGACAGCTCTGTCAGCAGAGGTGGAGATCACACCGACCAGCAGCAGAGGAAGCAGAAACACCAGTAATTCTCATCATTTCCATCTGTGCTTTGGGACATGAAGAGCTGAACTTGCTAGCCTTCTTGCAAACAGAAGAGGTGGGTTTTGGGGTGGATGGTGTTGGTAGGTCAGAGGTTAGACTAAAGGTTTTTTTCAAAGCAGACATTTTTTACTTGAAAATCACTTAATTATTGATGGATCAGTTTTGACCAGGTGTCCCAATAAGCCATGATAGAGTGACAAGGACTCTGAAATAGAGGCAGCCATCATGTATTGTATTATTAACGACATGTGTGTTCTTTTCATATGGTCACTTGTTAAAATGTCTTTAAAGGTCTATTCTACCTCTGTGTTTAAAAAACAGTAGATAGAGTAGATACTTAGGAAGTGTTTGCTGCCCTGAGTACTCCATGTATGTCTAATTTGTAACAGAACTCGGGGACCTGTATTAATGTTACCATTAATAGGGCAGCAGTGGCTTTAAGATTATATCTGGATGACAAAAGATTAAATAGCAGTGCTTGGTAGCCCCCCAATATTATTTCTGAGGTGCCCTTTAAGTATTTGTCCCGACCTCTCCAGAGAAATTACCAAGCTTGCAGGTGGGATGTAACCCTGTCTCCAAAGCTATCCCCTGACTAAATAAGGGAAGTAAAGTACAAGCTCAGCAATTCATTTAAAAATAAACAGATTGGATTGAAGTTTACATTTGCAGGTTTCCCATATTATTATAATCTCTGGGGATGTAAAACAATAAGATATATTTTCTTTGTACTTTTAACCTTGGAGATTCCAGTCCTGTTTTCAAGTGTGTTTTATGGCAATATACTGGAATGGACAAGTGATATCAGATGTTGACTTCTGTCAAATACTGTACATGGCATTCACTGTTTCCTGAATCCATTGTGCAGGCAAAGCGCATGCAGTACCACGATGAACATTAATGTCTGTTATGATGGTAGAAACCACACACACACACACACACACACACACACACACACACACACACACACACACACACACACACACACACACACACACACACACACACACACACACACACACACTCACTGTCTCTCTCACACACACACACACACACGCGCGCGCGCGCGCACACACACA
>NW_011339555.1:0-3994 GCF_000735185.1 Notothenia coriiceps | reverse complement strand
TTTCCTAAAAATCCTATGGAGAAATTGCATTGCTTTTTTGTCGAGGGAACCGGAAGAAGCTTACTTCCGGGTTTTAGGACGCGTCACTGCACCACTCTATACCGATAGCAGCACCCCTAACCCTAACCCAAGAGCGTAAATAAATATAATATAATAGCTTAAAGAAGTCAATTGCTTGAAAGATGTCTGTTAAAAACATGGTTGGGGGATTGCAGCATTCCAGTGAAACAGTATCTATCACTCTTGAGGCTGTTTTAATATTTCATTCAAATTTAATATCACAGACTTTCTTTTCTCTTTTATACAGTTCCAAAAAAATTGTGCAGATTGAAGATCCCGCTGAACATATTTGAAATGAAACGCCTCGATGGAATGACATCTGGATATCGATAGCAACTGTTTAAAGCTTTGAACGCCCCAGTTTGAACATCACAGCTCCTCTCTTTGCCTTCCATATCTTCTCCCTCATCTGCCCCCCCTCTCCTTTGTCTTGCAATCCATCCTCAGTTCTTCAGTGGATCCTTCTACCCACCGCCACCAGCCGCTTTTTTGCAAAAGGACAGACATCGCTCCCGCCGATCTGTCTTCGTGATGAAGACCAGACGATACTGCAATGTTTATTACCGTGGTAATGAGGAGCCAAACTTAGAGAAGATAGGGGAGAATTATATGTATTGTTGCCATGGCAACTTATCTATTAGCTGAGTCTATTATATATATATGTTTTAAGAACAATAATTTCCGAAAACATAAAACTATGCAAGATGAGAAGGGGCATTGCATGTTCCATGATTTATTTATTGTTTTATTTATTTCAAATCCTTATTTTTTCCGCTTATTTTTATTTCCAGAATGCACATATCACATTAATTGCACTTAACTGGGATAGGAACATGAGCCTGTGTGTGTGTGTGTGTGTGTGTGTGTGTGTGTGTGTGTGTGTGTGTGTGTGTGTGTGTGTGTGTGTGTGTGTGTGTGTGTGTGTGTGGGTGTTTTATCTGTTCCGGATGGTTACTAATTCCTTTTCTTTATGGCGGTCATTTTTGACCGGGAACACCATGGGTGTTACAAAGTTGACTAAATCATCCAAAATTCAATGAAAGTGGTGATCAGCAATTTATATATGTTCAAATGTCTACTGTGAAGGATATCATAAAGCCTTAATGCAATCGAATGTAAAACAAAAAAGTTATGATTGATGAAAGTAGTAAATCGGTCACATTTTACCCGAACACAACAGGAGGGTTAAAGCTCCAGATCAATGTTGGATACTGCTGCAATAACTGCGATTGGTTTTAGCTGTAGCCACCACCCTTCTAACATGCACAGCTTCATAGAGTGGTGCAGGAATGAGTCCTAAAACCAGGAAAAGACCTAGGGTCTTACCAATTATGGTTCCCTCGTCCTGAAGTCAAAGATTTGTGGTTAGAAGTCTGATACAAGGTCTGTGGTAAACACAAGCTTATGAGATTTTGCGGCAACAAATACTCCCCCGGAGATCAACTGGTCAAGCTCAGTTAATACCAAATAAAAATACACAGTTTGACACACATAACCACTTATGTGAGACACTAATGTAAAGGGAAATGAACAAGCTTTCCATTGGTATACGGCATCCTATGAACAGGTCAGATATAACCGAGATATGATTGACCAAACCAAGTTGGGAAGTTCACAATGCAAGAGCTGTTGGTGTATCTACTCAGTAAAGTGAAACTAAAGTACACAAACATGTGTGACAGAGTGCTGCTGAAGCTGATACCAGTAAAGTCTAATAAGCTAACCCTGAGATGTCCTACCAAGGCCTCCACACATCGGAAGTTTCTCTCAAATATCCAAGTTGTTCAATGGACGCTAGACACTTTATATGCCGTTATAATTTATTCATGTTTCTTTGTTTCTTGTCATCCTTCATTGTCACTTTTGATAAAAGTACTTTCTTGAATTGTTTTTTGTTTTGTCATTCACTCTGTTGTCGGCATGCTGTGAGAGCATACAGCCCATCATTTACTGAAACAGAATTCCCTCCATCAAACTTCTCGTCTTTCTCCCTCCTCTCCTGTCCCCAGTCCTCCTCGAGGCCATTCGACATTGAGACGAGATAGTTGATGGTTTATATGCTGTGAGTTGAGGTATTCTTTGATTTCTGATTTGGTTTTTTAGGAGCTCAGACAAAGGAGCCGCCATTGTCAGCGAAGCCTGACAGCCATTTGAGGATATGATGAGAGCCACAAAAATGCAGAGCAGACAGACACTTTTCTGTCATCTTCTCAGACACTGAAACTCCAGACATCCTTTTCATCTCCAGCAATCTTGCTTTGTTATTCTCTCCACTGATTCTTCCCTTTCTCTTCCCCCCACGCACTCCCTCTCTTTTTAAATATACATTTAAACAAGAGAACTGCCTGATTCATTTTGAGGTCTCACAGTGGGCCACATATCAGTGGGATAATGAAAACATGTCACTCTGTAGCCTTGTTGCTCTACGATTATAATTTAATTTCATCATAACACAACTATCACTCTGTATTTTCTCTTTCTGTCCTCTGCCTTAGTCCCTTTATCTGCCTGTTATCAACTTGATCCCCATACTTTATCCACTTCTGAAGTCAAGACTTTTTTTCAATACCCTAAGATAAAGCCTTGTGGCTGTATGCCTCAACCGACGAAACTTTTTTCGGAGAGCAATTTAATAAAAAGGTATTATGGGTATTTTTTGTGAAATGGACATTATCACTATACAACAATCTATGATACCAGTGAGGAGCATGCTGTCTATACGTTGAGTCTATTTTTAACAGAGAAGTGAAGAGGACTGATTATTGGGGGTTTAGGGTGGGAGAGAAAACTCCCTTTGGAGGGAACTTTGGGACTTTAGCCTTTGCAGACCATTTACATGCACTAAAACCTATATAACATACTACAGGAAAGGGACAACCGCAAAAAGATTGAGGAGGGCCTCTTTAAGCTTTGACCCACAAACTCCACTCACATATTCATGAGTTACTCGGTGATGACTATTGGCCAGAAATGTGATTTTCAAAATAATGGGACTGATAGACAACCCCATAATTATTAAACATACCACCACGCTTATCTGGTAGAGTGCATTGGCACCCATTACCACATCGGCCCGGATTGTGAATGCTGTATGTCAACCCCTCTCTTCCCCCAATATCTATCCTTGGCTGTAATATGATAAATGCAAAAGAGAACCTCTATAAATTGACTGCCTTTATGTAACTCTTTTCTTCCACTCTTTAAAACCCCACAGCACTTTTATATACAAGTCAGCATTCACCCATCCTCACACATGGAGGCAGAGGCCGCAACACACTCTCACTCCATAATCATCCAGATTTTGTTAAACTAATACATTTGCGCTGTGGATCAACACTATACATTGACGGGGAAAGGGGTAGCAATAAAGATAACACCATTAAACAGTTACACAACATAACAGAAATAATATCGATAGCAGCGTCCCTAGCAACCACCTTGGTAACAATGAAAACATTCTATGTGTACGCGCAATTTCCTGAAGTAATCTTCGTAATAACTAGCAAACTAAAGATCATGCACATCCACTGCACACATAATCTGAAATAACAACTCATATTTCTCGCATCAAATGACATCAAAACGCATTTTAATGGCCAAACTAACCTTAAAATAGGCATTTTCCACCGAGAATAAAATGAAGTTCGGCCATGTTTTTTTTTTCTGAAGAACACGTGACATAGACGCCAGCTATTGGAATGAATGGTGAAAAAAAACGTAGGGATCTTACAGATTTCAGAGGCGTTTTTGTAGAAATACTACGTCCCAAGTTGTGGACCAACGTAGTTATTACACTGGGTTGGATATTCTGCCACTTTCTGTGTTCAAATGGATGTCATATAAGACCTTAACAAGTGAAGTCTCAGTGCTGTGGTTAGGTCGAAATCCTGACTGAAACATTACCAGTTTTTTTGGGGGGCGTTTTGCTGGATTT
>NW_011339554.1:0-4560 GCF_000735185.1 Notothenia coriiceps | reverse complement strand
GCTGATTTTCTCCGCAACACCGCTCACAACAACATCAATAGAGGACTGCGTCTGGTAGTTTTTTATTTTACGAAGCCAGACTAAATTAACTACTTCTCCAACCTTATACCTTTCTCCAGAGTGCTGTGGTGCATTGTTTATTAATGTGGTTATGCTGCATTACTGCCTACTGCAGTGCTGCTCGTCTACCGGAGTTTATTCTCCCGTTAACTCGCGGCAGCGGCCGCTGTAAAGTTTTAATTGTCTGACTGTCACAAGCAGCTGATAAATATCCCCCATCCCCATAAGTGAATGTGTTTTATTCTGAAAGCTGTTTGGCATCACAACGCTGTTATGAAAGTTTCTCTGGCATTCTACAGTTTATGTTAGCATAGCAACCAAAGCTAATCAGACTATCTTGACTACTTGTTGCAATCATATTGTGGCATAAGCCGTTTTCTACAGGCATATTTTACCGGCGTAGTTTTCGTTATGATTTTACTTGTGATGGCCACATGTAGCGCATGTATTGATTCCATCCGATAGCTGCAATAATAAAAAAACAACAGGAAAACGTCTGACTCTTCACAATGGTCAATAACAGTGAACGGATGGTCCTTAAAGGTGGGGTAAGTAAGTTTGAGAAACCGCCTCGAGATACACTTTTTGTTATATTCCATGGAATGCTCTTAACATCCCGATAGCAATGAATATCTTAAGTGCTTTGACAAAAAATCCATACAAAAATTTCATCTGTGGAACCCGTAATACTGTAAAAACTACAACGGCTAAACGGATTGGATTGCTGCCCTGTCTGTCAGCCTTCCATCTCGTGCACGCACAAATGCATCTCGGGCCCTCATTGGGCGTGCCGTCATTGGGCGTGCATTAAAGCAGTACTTCAATGACTCGCCAGCAACAGGCGGCCACTTTCACCATGGCAGAGTTAGGTTCAACATCGTCTACTGGTCGCAAAAGAAAAAATGTAACGGAGCAAATTAAGAACAAAAAGAAAGTTGAAACTAGGAGAAGTCAAACCAGAGTCAATATCGGAGTTGCTTTGGCTGTGTAGTATTGCTAACCTAGATGTGTTTAGCTTTGCCTGATATGTAACGTTACTGCAGCCTGCTCTCGCGGAGGAGGTGCTCTGTAAGGAAGTCTGAAGGAAGGGGCGGATTCTTTTTGGCTGTGTACTTTCAAATTTTAGTGCACTCGAGCCGGTTTCTGAAACGTACCTACCCCATCTTTAACTATGGACAATCATGCGATTAAATATTTTAATCGACTGACAGCCCTAGTTTGTATGCATGATCCTTGTTAAATAAAGACACAAAGAAGGGAGGGTCAGGCCTTCCCCGCCATGATGCATACTAAATAGGAGTTGCTCCTGTGCCCGCTAAGAGTTTGTTTTGGAGCGATGGGGCTAAGGAGAAATTAACTGACAACTGACATTAGGAAAATGTGGCTTTCTGTCAAATGGGACATTTTTCCGATTAGGGTTTTTGAAAAATGGTATGGCACCAATGACGCAGTTTTGAATGTTTATGTCTCTGGGAATATGGAGCCCCTATGTAGCGATTTCTCTCTTTGCCCTTCTTCGTTCTCCATACTCAATCAGTCAGTTGTCAGATATACAGTCAGTCCTTCTGACAGTTCCCTCGGCTCTCTGTTGGCATATGTTACTGGGATCGATTCAAACACGGTTCACGCACAGAGGGCCAAATACACCAATTCCTCACATGGTCAATCAATACATATCAACATTCTAACACATGGATACATACAGCTTGTACACATGCAAAGCTCTGCATTACCCAAATCACTTTAAAATATGTATTTATGTCAATCAGCGGTCCAGTAAGGCTGTTTCCACAAAACAAAGCAGTTGCATGTCAAGATGGCAGGATACAATTTTAACAGTTTATAATATGCTACAAGCAAAAGTCTGCTTTTTTGAAAAATACCTTTATAGACCTTTGAATAATACAAGTCTTACTCTACAGTCCTTGAAACTTTAAAACATTTAATGTGAGGAGACAGAAACAAAGTTATGTTCGTTTTCTATGGAGTTTATATTTTTTGTTCACTTAATCTACAGTATCATTTAATTATGTCTTCCTTCTGATGAACTCGTATTCAACCTTTGCCTTAGCAATTTATTTATTTCATTGAAACTTTACCCAAGGCTATTGCTGTGAATACTGTCAAAACATAAAAAGGATAATGAATAAACAGTGGATATTACTATGAAGGCTTGAATACATTTTACTTAGAGAATATTGAAATCCATGTAATTAATTGATCTGTGATCCAGGGTTAAAAAAATGATATATGTGGAGCTTAATGCCGGACTGTTTGTTTGAGTAACTTTGAGAAGTCTTTGCTTGTTGCCTGGCAACGTCACAATAAACATGGCTTGCAAATGTTTTCAACAAAAAACTGAGGAAGCATATTTTCCAAGACGTTTCCAAAACTTGATAAGAAATGTTTTTTTTAATGAATCGAAAAAGAAGAGCAACAATGGAATCTCTGAGCAGACAGGGATAAACGTCCTTGATAAGTCTGGTGTTCAATGCTCCCCCACTGAGTGGCCCCCACACCATAAACCCTGCGATGGCTCAGGCACAGCTGTGTTCTTGTTTGCAGCTTGCTTTGGGGTGGTAAAGAGCCTGTGGTGAGTGTGCTCGTCAATACATCTGGTGCTCTTCAAACACGGCCCATTGTCTGAACCCCGTCTAATACAAGAAAGAAAACTCGTATTATCCCGTGCACGCCTCCCGCTGACTCATTTTTACAAGCATCCGTATAGGCAGCCCCTCTGATTTTCTCCATAGTGATGGCTGCTGCACTGGGTCTGAATTTAAATCACTGATGTCCTGCCAGGGCCATACATCTTCTCAAAGTCAGCCAGCAGTTGGCAACATGCTCCGGTGGATGTTGGTGAAGGCGCAGCTCACCAGGCAGCACAGTTGGGGACGTCTGCTCTGTGCTCCATGTGAATGAGTGAAGTAGTGAACTGTTTTTTTTATGTGAAAGATGATTATGCATGCAACATCAAGTGTGTTAACCAAGCACTAAGACACACACATGCATTTGCTTTCATATTCCCACGTCTGATTACTTACACATAAAGATACACCAAGGTTCTCTTTGTATTAAACAATTGATCTGAAGGTAAGGTAAAGTTGAATCCTGTTTGTTAGATTCTAACCTTAGATGAAGGTACGCAACTGTTAAATAGAACTGCTTGACACTTCAGTGACAATCTTTCCAGCTGTAATATGTGCCTATACATTTTGCAAAAATATCTTGTGATTCAAAAGGTTGGTTTCAGATTTTTCTTTTCAAATCTTATTACTCTCATTTGTACATTAAGGGTGTTATTGGTCACTGAATTCCATACTGTCCTTGAAACTTTCTTGCTTTGACCGAACATCGGGCAATCATTGCCTTTATTGTAGAGACAGAGTGGAAACGGTTAGACAGAAGGGATGATATGCAGCAAAAGGTCCCCAGTCGGATTACAACCCGGTTCCTCCTCTTGGGGACCAAGACCCAGTACATGGGCTTGGTCCGATGTGTGGGGCGGCCCTTCAGAATACATTTTTGACATCACTCTTTTAAAATAACATGCAGGATAGGCTAAACCTTTGAGGGGAAACAATGCTATGTGTGGCCAAAATAACACTTCTTATGCCCCTTTCACACCAACGCAGTTTTCCCGTTCTAGCTCCATGCTAGAGCTTTTCTGATTCTGAACCGGTTCTTCTTTTCAGCCCCTGTTTTGTTCACACCGCCCAGAGCCCGACTGGTGCTGCCGCTGCTGCGTCATGACGTCGCCATTTACGTCACTGATTTTCTCCCCAACGGCGCTCAGTACAACAACAATGGGGACTGCGTCGGGTCGATGATCGTTTTGCTTTTAATCATACGAAGCCAGATCAAATTAAATAACGACTTTTCCAACCTTGTACTTTTCTCCAGAGTGCCTTGGTTCAATCAATCAATGTTTATTTATAAAGCCCAATATCACAAATGGTACATTTGTCTCAGTGGACTTCACAGTTTGTCAGAATATCAGTATGACAATACAACACCCTCTGTTCTTAGACCCTCACATCGTACATGGAAAAACTTCCAGAGAAAACCCACAGTTTAAAGGGGAAAATGGGAGAAACATCAGGGAGAGCAACAGAGGAGGGATCCCTCTCCCAGGACGGACAGACATGCAATAGATGCCGTGTTTAAATAAAAGAGATAATACATTTTACAGTGTAGGTAGACCAAATGTTTGGAAATGCATGTGTCTATAATAAGAAGATGAATTCACGAGGATGTCAACAATCCTGTGGGAGCCATCAGGGAAGTAGTATGATGAAAGTCAGGCAGGACCAAAGAGACAGGTTCAGCCACGACTCGAAGTCCAGGACTCAAATCCAGAACTGAGGATAGAGGATCCAGGACACAGGACCACAGCAACAGGATGACAGCACGACTCAGGATCCCGGCATAGATAGACACCAAAAAGACATTTGGGGGAAGCTGAGTTATTCGGAACATGAGAGCACACAGGTGCAGACA
>NW_011339553.1:5672-6333 GCF_000735185.1 Notothenia coriiceps | reverse complement strand
TCATGTACCCCCATTGACATTGTGGCATTTCCTCCGCCGCTGTGTTCCTCAGAGGAACAGCGGCCGAATTTGCTGTGTCCAGTTCGTGCTTTACGCACCTATATGGACAGGTCAAAAGAGTTTTGTTGCAATGACCAACTCTTTATATCCTGGGCTAACCCTCAGAAGGGCAAGCCTGCAGGGTTTGCAGGCACCAACGGGCCTGCGTGCTCATTCTACTCGTGGACTGGCTACATCCTGGGCTTTGTTCAAGGGTGTTTCCATCCAAGATATTTGTGCAGCAGCGAGCTTGTCCTCACCGCCTACTTTTGTCCGCTTTTACAGGCTAGATGTCTCTGCTCCAAGTGTGGCCCGTGCAGTGCTGGGCCCCGTGTTGAGACAGGGTTCTACCTCTTAAGTTCTGGTTGTTTTGGTGATTTTCAAGATAAGCATGTCTAGCAATACGGGAGTTTCAATATCCCATAGTGAGAACGGAGTGTTATGAATGAGAACTATAGGTTACTGAGATTGATGCTTCTGTTTGCATACACGTTGAGGCGCATCCCATAGTGAGAAATCTCACTTCATGTTACTCTGAGAACTGGGGTTACGTAAGTAACCTATAGTTTGTTGACTGACTGATATGTGCAAAGGTCACTCTAATGTATATTAAATATGCATC
>NW_011339553.1:0-3519 GCF_000735185.1 Notothenia coriiceps | reverse complement strand
CCTCTCTCACACACACTAAATGCGCTATTTCCGCACACACACAGAGCCGCGAGCTTGAATGACACAAGCACACTTTTATTTCCATGCAACTCTCTGATTGGTCTGGTGTCTTGCCTCTGTTGCATTCACTGAACACGGGAAATTACAGTCCTGCCGTCCTTTCTAGTGTCTTGATGAGGTTCACGTAAAGCACGGTTAATGTATTATATTAATGAGGTAGAATTGTCCGGGGCTACAGAAAAAACATTCGGGGCAGGCCAAAATATTATTTTACCAACAATGTGGAATTTATTGGCTACATATTACACAGATTATGCACAGCGGGAGCAGCAATAACCGTCCAATAATAATAATTCAGACAGGGGAGCTCCGCACCCCCTGCCTGCCGCTAGGGGGTGCTGCAGCGCCCTCAGCACCCCCCTTCCGCGCCCATACGTCCGTGCGGTTGATACTTTCTAATCATCTACTAAGACTAGATCTAATCAGGCACTACGAACGTTGGAGGCGTCAGGTTGATATGTGACAGTACTAAGAAATGAACGTTTCCAGCCTGTCAGAATATTGTGGAGAAGAGTTTGTATATATGATACAGCTATCGGATGGAATCATACATGTGCTGGACAGGTTGAGAGATAATGTGGAAGTCGTAAACATTGAAAACTGCTTTGCTTTAAAAGCAACAGCGATCATCGACCTCAACGGCAGTCCGTTGTGACTGTGTGATGGATTTGAGAAAAGTCGAGAATTTTTTGAAAAAAAGCAGAATTTAGAGATTTAGAGAAAAGTCAGAATTTAGAGATTTAGCAGAAAAGTCAGAATTTAGAGATNCTGTCCATATAGGTGCGTAAAGCACGAACTGGACACAGCAAATTCGGCCGCTGTTCCTCTGAGGAACACAGCGGCGGAGGAAATGCCACCATTGACATTGTGGCATTTCCTCCGCCGCTGTGTTCCTCAGAGGAACAGCGGCCGAATTTGCTGTGTCCAGTTCGTGCTTTACGCACCTATATGGACAGGTCAAAAGAGTTTTGTTGCAATGACCAACTCTTTATATCCTGGGCTAACCCTCAGAAGGGCAAGCCTGCAGGGTTTGCAGGCACCAACGGGCCTGCGTGCTCATTCTACTCGTGGACTGGCTACATCCTGGGCTTTGTTCAAGGGTGTTTCCATCCAAGATATTTGTGCAGCAGCGAGCTTGTCCTCACCGCTCACTTTTGTCCGCTTTTACAGGCTAGATGTCTCTGCTCCAAGTGTGGCCCGCGCAGTGCTGGGCCCCGTGTTGAGACAGGGTTCTACCTCTTAAGTTCTGGTTGTTTTGGTGATTTTCAAGATAAGCATGTCTAGCAATACGGGAGTTTCAATATCCCATAGTGAGAACGGAGTGTTATGAATGAGAACTATAGGTTACTGAGATTGATGCTTCTGTTTGCATACACGTTGAGGCGCATCCCATAGTGAGAAATCTCACTTCATGTTACTCTGAGAACTGGGGTTACGTAAGTAACCTATAGTTTGTTGACTGACTGATATGTGCAAAGGTCACTCTAATGTATATTAAATATGCATCCTAAAACAATAAGTTGAGAGTTCTGAATGAAAACTGTCCAGAGATTATCACAATTGTTCAGTCTGATAATACATAAAATATATATTTGAAATGTAATCAAGAAGTAAATTAAATCTATGTCTCCTAAAAAATACTTTGGTGAGCTAATTTCTTATTAAAAATAAATGAGTGAATTGCCACCAACCATTACAAAGTATCACATGGAAGGGTTTTTGATACTTAGGTGTATCGGTCTGTCAACCTATTAATTCAAATGTGCGAGGGCTCCTAGGAATTCTGTTTAGTGTCTAATGTGGTTTGTTTGTTTTTCTTAATTAAATGTTTTCTATTGTTTTTTCTCATGTATTGGATTAAAAAAAATTACATTATTCATATTGCACCTTTCAAACAGGGAGAGTAGTTTAGAAACCCATTGGAACAAGATAAATAAAAACACACACAGGCAAATACTGCAGAATAAAAGCAAACAATGAAATACAGAAAGGCATAACAATGAAACATGTAAAAGATAAGAATAAAACATAGAAAGTGACAGCTAGTTGAAGGCAATTTGAATGAATATGTTTTTGGTTTCTAAAATGTTCTCAGAGCTTTCATTTCTTATACCTTTGGGTGGGGAATTCCCTGGTTTAATGCATTGTCAAAAAAGGCAGAGAATATAGGAGGCCCTGAAGCATTATAAAGCGATTAAGAGTTACAAGAGCCTTATAAAGAGTAAAATAACAACAAATATATATTCTAAAAGACACTTTAAGCAAAGGAATTGGTTTATTGTCGACATGATTCAGAACGCTCAAGCATCATTATTGTAAATGCATTTGGTGGGTGTAAAAACGTTTTCCTAAGATTGTCAGTCGGCATAGTGTCCAGCTAAATTAAATCAGCCCTTATTGTTTTTTAACATTTTCCAACAAAATGACTGTCAAGAGAAAATGTGTCCCTCTGAAGATCTCCAGTATATGTGAGATGTTTCTTGAACACACGTTTCATGACACCCTTCCTCTCCCCGCCTGCAGCTGTGTCCTGTGGCGTACCCACCGCGCCAGTGAACGGAGGTGTGCTCGCTACTGATTACTCTGTCGCCACGCGGGTGACCTACTTCTGCAACAATGGCTACCGGCTCTCCTCCAAAGAGCTGACGACCACAGTCTGCCAGCCAGACGGCACCTGGAGCAACCACAACAAGATCCCCCGATGCATTGGTGAGTGGAGGATGTTGGGGAGGAGAGAGGGTGATTTAGAGAGACGGGGTAACCGCAGGAACCCATCGTTCGGTTGACAGTGGGAAGATGAAGTTCAGAGATGAGGATAGGAAAGAGTTATGCAGAAAGCCCCGCGTTTGGAAAACTGACAGTTGTTTGGAGGCGAATAGAGTTTGAAAAAGCCAGTTTGAAGAGTTCTTGAACATCAGACAGTTCAACAAAACACCGTACTGTAATGTGGGGCGTCATGGAATATGGACTGCAGTACCAACATTACCACGCGTTGTGGTTTCATCCCAGAAACACTCGATACCATGGGCGCGGGAAGGGGGGTGCTGAGGGCGCTGCAGCACCCCCTAGCAGCAGGCAGGGGGTGCAGAGCTCCTCTGTCTGAATTATTATTTGACGGTTATTGCTGCTCCCGCTGTGCATAATCTGTGTAATATGTAGCCAATAAATTCCACATTGTTGGTAAAATAATGTTTTGGCCTGCCCCGAATGTTTTTTCTGTAGCCCCGGACAATTCTACCTCATTAATATAATACATTAACCGTGCTTTACGTGAACCTCATCAAGACACTAGAAAGGACGGCAGGACTGTAATTTCCCGTGTTCAGTGAATGCAACAGAGGCAAGACACCAGACCAATCAGAGAGTTGCATGGAAATAAAAGTGTGCTTGTGTCATTCAAGCTCGCGGCTCTGTGTGTGTGCGGAAATAGCGCATTTAGTGTGTGTGAGAGAGGGGGAG
>NW_011339552.1:2231-13455 GCF_000735185.1 Notothenia coriiceps | reverse complement strand
GGGGGGGGGGGGGTCCGACAGGATGGGAAGGAGCTTCAAAGCCCGGGGAAGAGGTCCCTTGCCCCCCACTGCATCCTTGTTCACATGAGAATCAATCTGGTGCCAGCGTTTGATGTGAACCGCAGATAAAAGAAACAACACAAAGAATGACAGCGGGGAGATATGGAAAGATGGGGCACAAACAGAGAAGGAGATTAATGGGTAAGGAAGATAAGAAAATGTTTGAGGTGTGAAGATGTGCCAGTGGGCCACATTTAGGATCCGGTATGAACAACCAGAAGTGTACAAAAAGACAATATATATAGACGAAACATAATTACGAGGAAACATACTAGAGAGGCAGACAAAAAAAAACAACCAACTGATTGACAGGAACATGTAAGTAGGAGGACAAACTGAAAGACAGACAGACAAGATCCGTCAGTCAGTCAGACCTCTAAGGGCAAAATAAGGTTCAAAGCCAGCGTGGTAACACCAGTGCTGTGTGTCCTCGCACAGTCTCCCCGTGACGCCAGGAACTCGCATTTGCAGCACAACACAAACGGCATTATATTCATCACCATCCACCATTATCCTGAAAAATCATATTGAGTCCGAGGCAAAGCCATGCTTACGATAAAGGCTTCACCCTTCTGGTATGTGGAGGTTATCTCTCTGTGTCTTCAAAGAGTTGCAAAAAACAAATGTTGACATTAACATATTGACACTCCAATGTTTACACACTGTGTCAAAGTTAGCATAAAAGCACAGTAATAAATCAGAAACGCCCTTTTTAAAACCACATAATCAGAGTCGAGAATTCCCCCCTTTGGCTGATCCATCAGCCGGTCGTCGTGCTCCTCATGGGACAGTGTAGGAATGTTGTTTTATTTGTAGGCCTACTTAGTTGAACAGGAAAGTCAGAGCTCTCTTATCTCAGGCTTCATGGGAACAATGAGAGGTGGAGAGAGCAGCTTTTTGCTCTTTTCTTGTTTTATTTCAGTCAAAACAGGCTCCGACATTGTTGTTCTTTCTGCTAATTAAGATGTTAGAGAGAGGGGCTGGTCGGACAGGGCCCTGCTTGGCAGGGAGGCAAAGAGTCAATGGGCCGAAGCCGAACAGGAGACATTTATGGGCTGCCTTAAGCCATTGTTTCCCCCCACCGAGGATCTTTTCAGGCCGGCCGCCTCTGTCTCGGTGACCTGTACAATGAGAAGAATGCCACTCCGAGAGCCTGGAGTCGGCCACAAAGAGCAGCCCCGCCAAATGAGAATTTCACGGCACTGGGTCGAATCCGGACACTGCCAAGATTCCACGGATAGTTCTTCTGATCCTCAGACGCTTGCTCCGTGTGTGTTTATCTTATGAAGGTGGAGAAACGCTTTGGATGTAGATGTAGAAAAAAAATCGTTAGATGTGTACTTTCACCTGGCCAAAAAATCTGATTCTTATCTGATGAAGTCAACATGTAGCTGCAGCAAAAGCTAATTCAAAGTCCAGTTCGTAAAAGTATTCGATGATAATGAAACTGAGACAAATTTAGTGTTAAAAAAAACACCGTGGTGGGTTACTTAGAAGTGAAACTTTATTTTCAATCGAACTATTTCTTCTCAAGATTATAAAAGTATTACTTTCCAATTAATATTCTTAAAAATTCCAATCGGGGGCTTTAATCAACTTTTTCAGAGCGGCCTCTGTAAATTTGTCCAGCAGCAGTTGTTGGAGCCACCTGTTCCTGTTACAGAAGCTGTCGCCCAACCTTGCAGATTAAACAGGTGAGATTAAGGCAAAACTCTGGGCAGCTTGCAGAACATCCCCTAATACAAGCTCCAAACACCCCGTCTGTGAGTGTACACGAGTGTGTTTGTGTGTGTGTGTGTTCGTGCTCTGGTCCATTTGATGGTCATCCAAGCGTCTCTGTGTTTACTTGGACAGCGTGGCAGATCCTTCCTCTCTCGCAGTGTCACACAGCTCTGTCGCTGGCCTGGAGATTAATTTTTGATCTGTTTAGCTGTCGCAGCAAACTTTCATTTTTTTCAAATTGTGTTTTTTAGTGACTTAAAACAAAACATTTCTGTGTCAACACCACCTGCTTATGTCTTATCAGTGTGCCAGTTTCTGCTCCTTTAGCAACTGCCATGTGTTGTCATAATGTAACTCCATTTACCACAAAGTGTTGAACGGCACTTTCAGACGAGCCAGCACCTCGCATATCAAAGCGGCCCAATTATAGAGCCATTTATGTGTTTGTCAGGGGCTTCAAATGGGCACTGGTTTCTCGGGGTAGCCATATTGGCGAGGTCAGGCGCAGCATCTGAAATGGCAGCTTTATTATAGCAAAAGCCATCCCTCTCTTAGATGAACACCCAAGAAGAAAAAAAGGAGAAAAAAAGGAAGAAATAAAAAATGACAACTTTGTTCTTTACAACAGTTTGGCTGAGCCTGCCTGTCTGGCTGCTCTGCGGAGCGCAGCAGCATGTGTTTCAGGGATTGTTCTGGAAGCGGGAGTGCAGAAACAGCAGGGAGCAGAAGACAAACAGGCAATTCGTGACTCATTAAACACGGCGACGGTGGCCAGCACAGTGGAGGGGTGTGAGGACCCGCGATCCAACCGGGCGATAAACCCCCCCTGTACCAGCTGGAGCAGGCATCTGTCAGCCGCACGCCGCACCACGCCACGCCACCGATTATCAGCAACAAGCCATATCTGAGTGGCCGGCCACTGCCATTTCCCAACACCCTGCACTTACATAACAGCCCTGATTGGCTCACATGGGACCTGCAGGTCTGCCGACAGGCCTCACGGTAGAAAGTTGGTGCAGGACGAACCGTGGAGGGAGGGAAATCATGTCTCTCATATACCAGAGGTCAACACATGTCATTTTTGTCATTTCGTTATGAGCAGCAGGTTGGCAGTTTGGTTTGGACGTCCGTCTGTTAACAGTGGCCCATGATACTAAAGTAAAGAAAGGACTGCAAACCCAGAGTAAAACTCTGACCCCAGGACAAGAGATGAAGGCCAGGTAATATTCAACACATCCTTATGGCATACAACTGAGAGTTACTTGATGTTGGCCATTGTTCTTCAATTTGTCCTTGAAAACTAGAAGAGATGCATACACATATATTCAAAATTGGGTTCAAAATATCTTTAAAGCATCTATAATCTATAAACTTCGATAAACAATGGGTGAAACAACAACGTTTAATTATTGGAAGGGTGAACACATACAATTGTTACCCAACTCTCCACTTGTCCTCACCTGCTTTTAGTAAAAACTTGTAGACAAACCCACCATACACTACCTTTCTATCACCCACCAAAGTTAGCAAATAGCATGGACGACAAAAGTAGTATGGAGTATTAAGCTGCAAAAAAGTAAATTAGGACAAACATTTATCAGTTGGACACACACACAACTCAAAATGATTGCTAACGTTGTCTCTGGTCTGGTAAACAGGCAACTGGTCTGCTAAAATGTTTTGCCATATAGTAGGGATGTTAAATATGCAACCTGATCTTTTTGGAATGACAACTTAATTTAATTCAAACCAAAATCCTGCTTCTGTATGGTGCAGCATAGTTGTTCATAAGAGCCAGGTTAACTTCCGACAAATCCACATATCCAGATTTTCGTTCAACGCGCTCCTGTGAGCCGAAGAACAAATCGCTCATATTGTAGGAGAACCAAAAGAGACGTGTGCATGTCGGTTCACTAGTGGCGACTAACGACATGAACCAGACGAACTAAAAGATATAGTCTTCTCATCATCCATATCTACTCTTAAGATGATAATATGTCCCTTTCAGGATATTTCTGCTGCCCCCAAATTGGCCAATAATCAGTTATTGCAACTTTAACTATTGCTAAATGATGTCATGCTTTACATAAGACTCCGGTTTTTATGGAGGAATACTATTTATTCCTCCATCTGTCTCAATAATAATAAGAACAATATCAGAAGTGAATATATTCTCTTAAAAAATAAGGTGCTAAACCACAAAGAAAACATAACTCAATAATAACTTATGACACTGTGGGTGCAAGGTAATCAAAATCCTCCGTCGCCGGGAAAAGCTCAACATCAGCACAACTTTGCAACGAGGTAAAAGTTTGCTCTCAATAGAATTTAACGAGCCGCTAACTGCCTAATTAAAAGCTGAGAGCAGATAAAAGCATGAAATATAGATAAGCTTGAAATGCAGCCTATAGCTCCACGGTCCGTGCAGAGGAAGACAGTGATGTCTCCTAAAGCCACCATCAGCAGAGCAACTAAACAGATCCTAGTCCTCTGCACGGTTGTGAATGTTTAATAAGAACGAGAAGCTAAACATGTTGCCGCACAAGCCATGAATTAGACCGAGATGCCTGCCAATGGCGCAATGTAAAAAAGTGTCTGACTTCGATGAAAAGCCACAGTTAATGTGGTACTTCAGAAGCCCATGGCACTTTCCAGGACTGAGGAAATGGGGCTTTAACAGCGCTCGAGGTGTGACAGAAGGGGCCTCTCCCTCTCCTCACCGGTGTTAGCCAGGGTTGTAATTCTGACTTTAGCAGTCTTTACGACTCCCTCTCCTAATTTCTCTGGAATATGAAAACATCAGCATATGGCCGCTGACAGCACCAGGGCTAAGGAGTCAATTTCCCCTAAGCAACATTGGGACAGGGGTGACATTCATTTCAATACTGCACCCCTGGCTCAGAAAGAGGACAGAGGAGGGACAGTAAGAGAGACTGAGATGGAGCTATAGAGACAGATGGTGAGACACACAAGGACAGAGAAATTCAAAGGGAAAGAGAAAGATGGTTTGACTCTTATTTTCTTGCACCAGAAGGTCTTCATTGCCTCTCTGTCTCGGTGTGTTCAGTGTGCAGTTCACAGAGTTTCATGTGGCTACCAGGAACAGAAAATCTGTCCGTCAGCTGCCAAAGGTTCCAGCTCTGCTCCGTTCCTCTGAGCGCTCTTAAAAACCCGCTGTTTCACACCCATGAATTACACTATTTATGGCCCCGGTTAAAATGGGCAGTTTCTGGGCACGCTGCATGTGTGTGTCTCTGTTCCTGTGTGTGTGTGAACGTGGGTGTGCCATGTGGCAGATGGGAAGCAATATGGCACACCTCTGCCCGGACAGATGTGGCACAGCACATCTCAGTGAGCCGGGAGAGGGATCGAGAACCTCAGGAACATCTGGACCTGTGGCAACCTTCACCCTCAGCCAACAAGCTAACTTTACCTAGCTGCTAAGGAGAGGAGGAAACACCGACTCGTCACATGGCACCAGGCCCTGTGACCCCTCTACATCGCGTCTTAATATCCAGCAGCATTTTGATTGACAGAGGAGGAATCCCACCTCCCTCAGTGAGAGCTGTCAATCATTTGCTCTGTGGAGTGGAGCGCTGAGGCCTGTCCCAACATGGGCCTGTCATGGCCTGCTGCACAGGAGAACATTCCCACCACTCAGGGGGCGGCCGGGCGGGGACAGACTGGGGCTTCTACGAGGGCCGGGGACTGAGAAATATAAGCCAGGAGAGACGGTGGTGAAAGCAGTGAGAAGGTGTCTGCATCTGATTATTTACTTCTCTGCTAGTGATGATATTGGTGTTGGTTTTTCGGCCCGCCACCTCGATGCAAACTGAAATATCAATTCTGAATGAATTGGCCCACATTTTGTAGAGTCATTCATGATTTCCAGATGATGTATCCTGAGTTTGATGGACTGTCATGAGATTTGGTAGAGTGAATTTCAATCACTTTGGTGACCCAAGAATTTTCATCTAACAACCATGTGTTAGTTTTTCTTATTTGAAAGAAAGAAGGACAGTAGATAATGCTATCATGAAAATGTTTTCCAAAGAAGCGCTTGAGGCTCCAAACATCACCTGGTGGTAAATGTATGAATGTTAATGGGAGGAATAATGAATACAAAGGAGAAACACACAAACAGGATTTCTTTAAGGATGACATTAATGGTGGCCTAGATGGAGCAGTAGCAGGCCGTAAACATTCTCAAAATGCATGTTTTTCAGTTCTGGTTAAATGGCTGTTGAAATACCAAGTTTCTTAAATCTACTGATATTAATTCTAGAAAGTCATTTTGAAAACAAGTTTGCCTCCTGCCAAGGCTGTGATGACAAATAAAAAAGTATTTTAGTGCAGTGTGTTTCACAGATTATATTCAACATTAGGTAAACCATAATAACCCACTGAAGCTCAATTAAACAATCAAAGAACAATTTCACAGTAGAGCAGACAACAGCTAATTAGCTGACTTTCCAGGGTAAAGCAAACATTTTCATTGTGTTTGATTGTGTAAGATGTAACATACAGGACAGCAGTGCGATATGGTCAGATTAAATATTAGTCCATTAGTTAAGTTACATTAAGAGAGGGTTTATTTATTAATGTTGCTTGTTCTGTACGTATGTCATATTATGTACATTTAAGTAACATAGCTAGCATCCAATTTGTTTAAGTTTCCACTAACCTGGATTAATAAATAAAACCACGTCTTGATAATGAATTAAAGTTGTTGTTTTGTAATGCAGTGGACAGATATTTGTCTTTGTCTTCTGAAGATCTGGGAAAAAACCTTCACAACAGCAGAAAGAAAATGTGTGTTTACCTCACACAATCAGATGCTTTGTGACTCAAATATTATGTTAAACTTTGAGTGGCACAACTGGGTCTAAGTTTATTGGAAATTAAAATAAACTCCTAATTTTCTTTTCTTTGCAAATCCTGCATTATGTCAGTGGTCAAAGATCAAATCATTTATATTATTTCCCGCGCCGTAAGGAAGTTCCTGTGGGAATAAGATCAGACATATGTTGGACAGAGGTGATCCGGATGCCTCTAGACTGCAGCCCAGATGTCCTCACGTTCACACAAAGCTGTCAATATGGATTACATCCTCTCACGCTTGTTCATAACAAAAAATAAATAATTAGATTTTATTTGTACTGTATTCAGTGTGTAAATATTTTATTTTTCAAACTTGACATTTTCTTAAATAATATTTGTATTATTAATCAAACTAAAATGTTCAACGTTTTTTAAGGCACTCCCGTGATATTCCCTTGGTTTCAGCTTTGTAGAAATTATGCCATTGAATGAGATAAATAAGGTTTGAAAGGTGCTAAACAAAGACAAACAATTATACACAAATATTAACCTGGACTAGAGGTAATGTGCATTCTCACTTTTTTAAAGCAGAATCTCACATCACATTACAGAGGGGAAACTGACCTCCTTCCTCCTCAGCTCCCTCTCCCTCTCACCCAGCTCTTGAATAATTAGTGATGTGTGTCAATATTGTGGCCCATAGTAACCATATGGTGGGTGCAGGCAGACAGGCCATTGTTTTGAGCTGTGAAATATTGTGTATCCCTGCGAGGGCTGGAGCCAGCAGAGGCAGGAAGTGTTGTCGGGACTGACAGGGACATTGTGCCCCTGAATGGACGAGTCCTCGGTGGCAGGGAGCACCGCGGACCCAGACAGAAAGTCTTGACCCTGGCGAGAAAGGCTGATTAGGCATGGTCCTGCAGGCCTCTCCTTCATCCACCCCCAGCTCCACCTCCACCGGCACCACTCTCACCCACTCCCCCCCACTGGAAGCCGTTAGAGCCCAGGCAGAATACAACAAGGCCACTTAACTCAGCGGCGCCTTTTCACTGCACACATAAAAACACTCATATATTCATGTCAGGGGTGGAGAGGGACGGGGGTTTCAGGGCTGCACCGTCAGTGTGTGAACCCGGGAATTATTAGGGTGTGTGTGAGTTAAATCCCAGGTCAAATGTACGTTAGAGGGTCTTAAGCATGTTTCTCTTCAGTGATCATGATGTTGTGTTAAATGCCTGTTCCCTTGTTTTTTATTTGTCCTTGTTGATGTTGCAAATGGAGCTGCTGTGATGCAAGAAAAATGTCAGACTCGATCTGACAATAAACTATTATATTATTGAATTGATTTGTGGGAAGAGTGAACCCAACAACTGATCTAATGCTTCTTATAGGTAGAGCAGAATATAAATGAATAACGTTTTTTTTTGTCATTTATTTTCAGCACTTTTTAACATGCATCAAAACGAAATGATGTCATTAGCGTGCTGTGTGGAGGACAGATTGGAAATGATGCTCAGCTTTTGTTTTACACTCCTCGTATTGCCACAGTGTAATCAGACAAACACATTAGTTCAGATGTAATCGAAGGAGGCCAACATTATCCTGCCACATTAACAAGCTGTGGCGCGCAGGAAAACCGAGCAGCGAGTGCATCCTGACACTACACAAAGCTTTAAAACACACATACACCACCCCGACAAGTGTCTGTCTCTTAACTCTGCAAACATTTAAATTCAGGAAATCCTTCAAAATGTCGAGGAGAGACATTTAATCGCAATGCTTCTTTGGAAAACATGTAAGCTCTATGAAAAACATTTTATTGGTTTTTTTAAGCAGTTTAACAAATGAAATATTAGAACTTTATGCTGCACGGAAAAGTAAATCAAGACCACTTAATCAGAAATATGTGATACACTGTTAAATGATTGCAGGACCAAACAATAAGGAATAAATGTATAATATTTTGGATTTTAATTATGGATGTAGCACTGTTTTTTTTCTTCTGCAAAACAACTTCAACCAAAGAAGCGGCTTCATCTACTTCTGTTTCATTTCACCGTCCTCTGAGTCTTCTGCTCCTCTCTTCTCCATAACTGCCTGATCAAATGCGCCTCCATCAACATCCCCTTTTCCTCCACGTCTCTCCATCCTTCTCCTCTTTCATCCCGTCCTCCTTTCCCCTCTCTGCCAATTACCTCTCCGTCAGTCTGTCACACTTTGTAGTCTAATAAAGGCCTCCTAAATTGATGCCCATCCTGCCTTTATCCGCCTGATAAAGAACAACAATTAAGGCTCATGTCTCTTTGCTCAGGGCCTTTTGATGGCGCACAAAGCTGCACCCAGAAAGAGGGAGAGGTGGTGGAGCAGCTCTCCCTCTCACTCTTTATCCAATTTACGCACATAATGCAGGTATGAAACAAGGACAATTAATGTTAAATAATGCATTTCAGAGGACTCTTCAATACTGATGACTTTAAACTGGTCTGGACTTGACACCAAAAAGACGCCTATCAACCCTAACTATAGTGACCCGGTAATTCACTTGAACTTTCACCCTTTGATTTGGAAAGACTTGACATAATTGAGTGGGATCCATACTGCCAGCGCACAAAAGGGACTAAACGTGAAAATATTGGTGCCATAGTTTTATGGGTGAAACATGGGTGTACATTTAATAATATGTGTAAAATCTAAATCAGAAAAATGGGAAACACTATTTCTTTGGACTCTAATACTGCCTCTTTAAGTAAACTCACAATGCTCAACCTATTTGAGCTCAATGTAAAGTACACAGGGTCATTTTCTTTGTCATGTGTTTTTCATTGATGTCAGTTTTCAACTTCAATATATCTTAAACTGATACTGAAAAATTAGATATAAAGTCAGTGGGTGAGACAAACTTAAGTTTGACACAGCACCTTTTCAGGTCTTCAGAGTAACACCACATTAAATGCATGTTTTATGAATAATATGCCTCTTGTAAATGATCACACTGTCTTCTTTGCACCTCTCGGGTCCTATGTTATGCTGCTACATGCAAATAAAGTAAATTATTCATTGGACTCTGTATAATCTCTAGGCTGTCATTGTGACCGGGTGTCTCTTGCAAAATGTATCTTAAGAGACTTCCCTGTTTAATTACGGTTAAATAAACCCTGTGGCTGATAAACCAAAGCCTCTAAATGCATGGATAATGATGTTAGTTTAGATAGTGTCATAATGTAACATAAGAGAATAACATTTTGGTTGTATTCATCAGAGCTGTTTAATGTGAAAAATCAACAAACAAAGAAAAGTTTCTGTTTTTGTGGAAAAGAGACAATTGTTTGGAAATGATTGTTGGGAATCTTGAAACAGCAAAATGTGGTAAACAATTATGTTTACTCAGATTTGGTTGATGAGAATTAAAGCATAGATAATTACTGAGTAAATGCTCAAACATTTAGAACAAAAACAGGAACATTTTAAAAAACACAGCGTGATTCCTGCAAGGATGTTCAACATGTTACCTCTTTGTTCATTGAGGTTTTTTTTGCTGTATGCCATGACACCGGGGGGTAAACAATACATCTGAATCGTCAGTGGAAGCAAATGGAAAAGGTGTGAAGGAAAGCAGAAGAAGCAACTTCGTTAAAATCCGTCTTTGATGTGTGAAGGATTCAGGAGAGTAGCTCTGTTGTTATAATATAAATCTTCACCCTGTTATTAAATTGATCTGAAGGGAAGTGAGCAAAATTATTTCTACTCAAAAAGAAAAGAAATTCTCAGATTTTCTCAAATGTTGGATTGCTTGTTTTCTATTCAACTTTTCACTCTTTTGTGGTATTGAATATGCACGTTTCTTGGTTAGATGTTTGGTTTAAAGTTATTGCAGAAGCTACACTTCTTATTTGATTGAATATTAGTAATAGTGATAAGACAGCATATACAGTACAATTCAACCATTAGGTTTTTGGCATTTAGTATTTTTCTTCCAACATTTTTGAATCTTTACCTTAAAACTGAATTAATGTAGACTATCATAAATGTTTTTACTTGAGTAAATGAAGGCTACTTAGTTATATTCAACAACTGATTATATGTGTGTTATTTGGTAGCTATTCTTCAGCAAATTCCAAGATAAAATGTCTTGACTAGGCAATACAAAATTGATTTGAATTTAAAGTAAAGGGTGCTGATTTAACTGTTCATAAAGTGAGGGGATGTGAGGGAAACAATTTGGTTTTATTGTATGTCGTTCTGTAAGACTAACAGCAAGGGTATGAGTGTGAAGGTTGTTTCCAAACTCTGGATGTGTAAAAATCCCGTTGCTCTAGTATGTCTTAATTTACTCTTGCTTTCTCTTGGTTGATGCACATTTTGTGAGAGCATGCCGAGGCTGAGCTCAGCAGTGGAGTTACCTGGGAGGCAGGGCTTTGGGAGTGAGTAATGTTGCTGAAACAAAAGCCCTGACAGCAGAAGTGTGGAGAGAGTGATGAGACCCCCTGCTGGTGTGTTAGCTAGCCTGGCCTCGGAGTCTCCTCCCAGGCTTTCCCTTTCAGAGCGCTGCCCCTGAGGGCTGGAGCCCTGGAGACACTGAGACCCTGAGGAGGCCCGGGACCTGCTTCCCCCCCCCGCCCCC
>NW_011339552.1:0-2197 GCF_000735185.1 Notothenia coriiceps | reverse complement strand
CCGGTCACCTCCCAGCAAAGCCAGTTGGAGCCAGCTTGTGCACAAAGTTTCTGATTCACAAGCACCTGATGATTACATTCTCAGTTGTTTATTATTACAGCATAAAAGCTGCTGCAGAGGCATTTCAGAGCTCCAACACTAAAAACCTTGTACTTGTTATTTAGCTATCTCATACTATGTATAGGGATTTATTTCACCTTTTCCTATACAACAATCATTTAAAAGCGTGTAAGAAGTCACCAGTTATTAACTAGAAAACATTGTACTTACAGAACAATAATGATTTGATGTTTTAATTTATAAAATGAAGTTATAGATACCTGCCTTTAGGTATCTAAAATGTGCTTCTGCTTTGCATTACAACATTAACATGGCTCCTTACATATTATTGCAATAAACACATTTTATAAGTAATAATTTAAATAAAGCTGACAAACATTTTTTACTTTTGAATTATTTACAATTTTTTGGCGTGCCTTCGTCCACATAGCATAAAACATAGCATAACAACATATTTTGATGTGTGGACTTTAATTTTATGTGTAAGTTCTGTGTAATGCTACATGAGAGAATATAGAAATCCACTCATTATACAGTTTTCTCTGATAACAATAATTGACCTATTATGAAGTAGCTAATAAACACTTTTCAACTACCTTAACTAAAAGGTCTCCAAAAATAACTGGGGTGAGTGTTTGGAGGCGTCCCATGAGAGACGTTGTGTTACGTCTCTGACATGAGGTGACACAACACAACTTCTCCTGGCTCCTTCATCTTTTTCAGCCTCTCGTGGTTGCCAAGGTAAACGTCATGGCGACCATGGGATCGGCTGCAGGCTCAGGGGGGCGTCCGGCTGTGACATGATACTCAACAATCAGACACCATGACAACCTGGCAGCAATGCTGTTGATTCAGCAACCAAACTGTATGAGAGAGCGGACAATCAAAAATGTTGCTGAGTGGAGGAGACACAGTGAGGTGATGTAGTATCTTAATACCTGCAGAGAAATAACAGGAAGTAACAATTATTAGGTTGTTCGTACTTTTAGATTTCAAATATATAGAACATTTTCATGTTATAAAGTGTATTTGCTGCATTGATGTATTAATAGTACAATTATAATGTACTTTTCAAAATCAATTGTGTTACTTGTGAGCAAGTGTGAAGATGTAAAAACGATTAGACATGTATTAGACACTTTGTAATATTTGACTGGGTTGAAGCTCTTATTTTTTGGGGGACCAGATAAGATAATAATAGTCCACCCTGCTAGAAGTGAAGGAATGAACAAGTTCTTCTAAATCTTGTCTGGACATTAGACCTCTCATTCCTTCTTTGTGTAGGAGATGATAAAATGCTGATTTCGTTTTTTCCTTGAAGTCTCTGTTGAATCTAGGACCTGAGACTAAATGTATGTTCAAAGAGAAACATTTCAATATAAGTAGGCTATGCCAGATTTACTAAATAGTCCAAATATAAGATGCTGAAAATGTGTAATCATCTTTAGCCTCTACTTGCTTGAACAACTGTGATGTGCCTTTAAGTTCAAACTTTACTCAAACAGGCCTACACTGACTCCTTGTGGTCGTATAGTGGAAATGATACACCTTTGCATTGTTGAGTAATTCTTTCCATTATCTGCAACGTCACACTGATCATTTTACTGTAAAAGTAAGTGAGTAACTTAGTACTCTAATATATCCAGATTTAAACATTAGCATCCAATAGCAGGCAATGGCTGTTGACTCGTTAGACACGAAACAGAGTAAAGAGATGGAAATGTATATAAAAACTTTGAACATGCATAAAATAAATGACATTCCTTTGAATTCTAAAACGTTATGTAATACATGCACATCATAATGCCATGCAAAGTCTTATATTATTAACATAACTTGATGCAAATATGTAAAAAAAAAAGAATCAGACCATGTGTGGGGGAAACTTCTGTAGCAATTGGAAACAGGACTCAGAGAGACACGAGGAGAGCTGGAGCTTTGACGTCAAACACTGACGGTTTATTTGGAGCTTCGGCCGGAGAATTCACAAGACATATCACGGGCCACGAGTTGACCACACGGTTGAGATGACAGAGAGGCTCCCCTGGTCGAAGCAGATGGGAGCTACGTGGAGCAGTGGCGGTTCTACGGGGTGGCACGGGGTGGCAGCTGCCACCTCAGAAAAATGCCTTGCCAC